>NC_091126.1:27158248-27285748 GCF_040183065.1 Periplaneta americana
TACAATGGGGAGGAAATGGCAAATCGACTTTCCAGGCTGCAATCTCCCACTTCAACTGAGCAGTTAAATTGTGACGGCATTTTTGTGAATTTAGTTCATTAATATATAGTGATTTTAAATTACATTTTATTAATATTACATATTTAATTAATATTTCTCTGATGTTGACTACAATTTTATAAACATATTACGCACTTTGATATTACATAAATATCCGGGGCCTATGATATAACAAT
Organism: Periplaneta americana; assembly: GCF_040183065.1. Lineage (NCBI taxonomy): Eukaryota > Metazoa > Arthropoda > Insecta > Blattodea > Blattidae > Periplaneta > Periplaneta americana. Next base: position 27,158,485 of record NC_091126.1, read on the forward strand.
TTTTTTCTATACATCTGGATAATACACATCTCAAATTTTGCGCAATTTTTCGTTATAACTTTTATACAGGTTGTTTCCGAGGTTGTGTTACAAACTTTCAGGGATGATGGCGAAGGGCACATGTATCAATTTCAGGTAAGGAACCATAGTCCGGAAATGACTGAGTCGAAAGTTATAAGCAAAAATAGTTGTGTGGAAATAGAATTGTAATTTGGTACCACGTGCCCTCCTTCCCTTAACCTTTGGAACAGTCGTGGAAAGATGATATGGGCCGGATGTCTCCTACGTGGGTACTTGTCTGTGAGCTTTTCTACTGTTCCCATTGGCACATCCGTATTCGAAAATCAGGTCTGCTTATTCCACTCTCGTGTACTCCTCCGTTTCACTAGGACTGATCGACTGGACACTGCAACTTGTATACATACACTGCTGTCTACAGACGTGCATATCAGGACCGACCATGTCCGTTACACATTACGCTATCTGCATTGCTTTATTGTGGTTTCCTGTCCTCATCCCTCAGACAGTGTACTGGATGGAATACTGTAACTAGACAACGTAAACAACGTCAGATGAATACAGTATGTGTGAGATGTACAGATAAATACACATAAATAAGTTGTACAGAGGAATAAAATTATTTCATTTCCATACAAATATTTTTGTTTGTAACTTTAGACTCGGTCATTTCCGGACTTCTGGCCTTCTATGCCCAAGGTTGCGGGTTCGATCCCGGGCCAGGTCGATGGCATTTAAGTGTGATTAAATTCGACAGGCTCATATCAGTAGATCTACTGGCATGTAAAAGAACTCCTGCGGGACAAAATTCCGGCACATCCGGCGACGCTGATATAACCTCTGCAGTTGCGAGCGTCGTTAAATGAAACATAACATAACATTTCCGGACCAGAGTTCCATATCTCAAATTGATACATGTGCCCTTCCCCATCATCCTTGAAAGTTTGTAACACCACCTCGGAAACATCCTGTATATCTGAGGAGTTCAAATAGAATTTTAGTGGACAAAAATGTTGCTAAGATAGGTTTTCGGTGGGACCTCTCACTTTTCTGGCAGAATGCCGCTACTTATCCATTAATCATAACGTTTTGTGTTAGTGTTAACTGATGTACTGTGCCCTTAAACCTCCATTTTTCTCCAATATCTGTCGAATACAAAAAAAATCTGATCAATAGTCGATCTATTACGATTTGCAAAATGATGAAATGGACAAGAAGTTTCGCTACTTAAGAGTTCAACAGATTGCATTTACTTTCTGTGTTACTGTTCTTTTCTTTGTTAATGCATGTTGATATCGCAGGTACCTAGACAGCTGTGGTATCTCTCTCCCACAGTTAGCCTTTCCTTAGTCAAGCGTTCGAGATTGAGCAAGTGGAAACGCGATAACGTTCAGAATGTACGCTCCATGCATACTTTAATGCTGAAAGACGATTCAAAAGCAGTTTTATGAAAGCATTTCCCTTTTCAATTTTAATGCGCCGGTTAATCAGCGGTGATGATGTCAGTTGATACGGCTGAGGGTCATGTGCTAGTTAGGGTAAATACTTGCCCTTTGCAAACAACTGCACTGTCTGGGACTTTATTCTGCTTTCTTTTGTATTGCCTCCGCTGCGCACATAGTTATGAATGCTTAGACTGGATTAAAGCGTTCTAAAAGTAGAGAACCTAGTGTTCGGGCTCGTATTTGCTGGGACGTATCGCTTATTTTTTTTTACAATATTTACCTGAATATTTTTCATGATGCAAATAAAATTCATGGAAATGCAGATTTACTGAGTACAATACACCATTGTTTGAAATATGATCAAAAGTGACATCAAAGAATAGAACATGCTGGGAAAGGTTGTATGGGTCTAACACTGTGAGAATTAATACTCACTATGCAGTATTTATGGTGTTATGAAGTAAAGAGAGAATTGCGATGAAATTCGTTTAAACCAATGCACAGTTTTTTCCTAGAATATGACTTCAAAAGCTGAGGAAATATAGAGGATTTTAATGCTTTTGTCTACTGGAGCCAGTCCCGTTTAGACTTCGTAATATATTCCATTTTTATCATATACTTTCAATTTCAATGAAAATCCAATTTAATAATTGCTGAGTTGTTATGCTTGCAGAAACGCTAAAATAATATTAGACATGAATTTAAGTTATTACCTCGCCAACATTTTCCTTTATCAATAAAATCACAATGCTGAAATGTAATTTGGAAGGAAAGATTCGTCAATTACTGAATTAAGTTCTTAAAATTAAGAACAATGTAGGGTCATATATTAACGGATGATAATATGGGCGATTATAATGGAAAAAATTATATACGGTGTAAAGGATATAAACTGCCAAAAATATTGGTCGCACAGCGTAAATAACTGAAGAAAAGGGTGAAGTAATATTTTTCTGCAACTTCCAAGGATTTCCCAAAAAAAAAATTGTCTTATGAGTCTATTTTTTTAATGAGAATAGATAATCATTATTCACCCTGAACCTGTCTTTTGTTCATACTTATACAGAGACATCATTTTATTTTTACTTCAACTTTTATTCTACCTGAGTTTTTGAATGTACTTCACTCCCACCCCTTCTACTAACGAAGTTCCAACTGTCCACACAGAACTAAGGCGTCAGTACTGAGTTAGTGATTATAGTACGTTTCAGAAATATGTTCGCGTTCTCCAGTGACGAAAACTTCCAATGTTGAATCATATTTTCGCACAAGTACTGTCGTCCGTTTGCCTACGTCGCATCCCGATTTCCTCCACCTGCTTCTGCTCGCTCCACTGTAAAAGCTAGTGGCTGGGCTTTCTTAGATCTTTTCTCAAAACATCAATTTCTGTTAGGAATTAATTGGACGTCTACGTAATATTATGCAACTGTTTAAAATAACTTAAATAAAAGAGCCTCGTTAAGTAATTAACAATCACGTGATTCCACCCCCTCCCTTTCTACGATCCTGCGACATAACCACTTGGATGGACAGTAGATAGCATGTCTGAGTAATTTTATCTGTGCGGCTCGGGCAGAAGTGAAGACTGAATTTACAGTACGTAAGGTACTCTTTTATAGAGTAGGTACAGAATTATTTCAACATGAGTTACTAAGTATGAAGGACGAAACTGGTAATTGGAATTAGATGCAATAGTCTATAGTGCGATAATAGGTACAAAAGAACTGAAGCCTGTATCGAAATGAACGGCCACTATTTTCAAAAATGTGTTTAAATATCCATATTATGATTATTTTTCATTTTAACTTCATCCTCTATATCGTACGCTAATGTGCTGTAGACAGTATAATATACACTGCATAATGAATACGTTCGCATGGATAACTCAGTTCGTGAGTAAGAACACTCATTGTTAATACAGTCCTGTCGTTTGATGAAACAAAAACCTAATGAAAATTATCACACTCAAAATCGCGATATTTCCTACTTTGCGTAAATGGATGAACTACTTTTCTTCCCTCCTATACCTAGTAAAGTGATTTGTTTGTATATTACGTCAGTATCATCGAACTCCAGTTGTGGAAGGAGGTAGCAAACGGTGTTTCCGAGTCTCAGTCATTAATCCAAAGGTATAGCCAGGTTAATATTAAAAATGTTAGTAAAAATAAAATGATGTCCCTGTACCTATTGTAGACATCTTCATATTCTTCAACCTACCTACACAGTTTCACTTGCTAGAAATTGGAACTCGCTTACGAGTGATGTAAGGGGACTGTTGGACAATATCTCCATTTAGGACAAAATTACATAACATATTGCTTAATAGATTAAATTACAGATTAATATTTGTTACTTATAATTAAACTAACATCTGTCCATTCTTATTATTACCATTAATTTCTTTAAATAGAATACAAAACGTTTAATGGCAAAATCTCATTACATTAATATTATTCTCATTACATCCATATACAGGGTGATTAATGAAGATTTACCGTCACTTACGGAAATTATTTCAGAAAACATTCTGAGCGAAAATTGTCATATAAACATTTGTCCTAATCTCGGTATTTTCAGAATTACAGTAATTTGAAGTTGTTTGTAAAATACCTTTTTTTTTCTTTAGTTTCAAGGATAAAAGAATATTATAAATAGAGAATGAACTATTCATTTGTAACAATTGTTGTGATAAATGCATAAGAAAATGTAAATTTGTAGTTAAAAATTAAAAAAAAAAAAAAATCTGTACGAAGTAACTATGGAATTCAATACACATTTTTAGCTTCAGAATATTAGGTAATTAAAGAAATTATACTCCTGAGTAGTTCATTCATTATCTGTAATATTCTTTTACCCTTAAAACTCAAGAATAATGGTATTTACAAACAAATTCAAATTAGTGTAACTCTGAAAATATTGATATTAGGACAATGTTTGTATGACATTATTTGCTCAGAATGTTTTCGGAAATAAGCTCCGTAAGGGATGGTAAATCCTCGTGAATCACCCTGTATTTTAGATTTATACTTTTCGCCCTGTAACATATCCTAACCAAACTACTATTAAATTAATTTTCATCATTTAACCAACTAGCTATCTCAACTATATTATTTATTTTATTGGGTTATTTTACGACGCTGTATCAACATCTAGGTTATTTAGCGTCTGAATGAAATGAAGGTGATAACTCCGGTGAAATGAGTCCGGGGACCAGCACCGAAAGTTACCCAGCTCAACTATATTATATTTCTTTACATATTGCATATAGACTGAGATGAATTACATTAGCTCATAAATAAAGTTATTACTTTTTGTATAGGCTTTATCTCAAATTAAATGACCATGTACTAGTTAAAATTTAACTGAAGAATATTGCTTGAGAATCTTTAGTGTATTGTAAATATTCATAATTTAAATATGTATGTCAGTATTGCATTGATTAAGGCTGACTGAGTGGAAGAGAAGGCCTTATGGCCTTAACTCTGTCAGCGAAAATGAAAAATTATATTCTATTGTCTCTGTTTTGTATTGGTACGTGTTGGACGCAAGGTCATTGACTATGGCATCTACGTTCAGTCGAAATATAAACAAATATTACACTACTATCAATCTTAAAAACATATTTTGAAAGTTATAGATATAATTATAAGAAATAATTAAATCTCACTAGGTACTTTGTTCAGTATACCGATATAAATAAATAAATAAATGAATAAATAAATAAATAAATAAATAAATAAATAAATACACTATATTATTTCGGCAGATTATATCCTTTATAGCGTGTATAAAAATCCGTCTTAGTCTCAGTTACTTCCGGGAAGTAGCTATTTGAAAATAACAGCCATGAGTCTCCTTTTTTCCTCTGCATAATTGCTCACAATCATGTAGAAGCAACAAAACGACATTAGTTTGTACTGTTGTCTTTATGATATTGCCCACTTGTATATGAGCGTGTGTTACCAGAATACTTAGAGGTTGTCCTTTGGCAATACGAGCTGATATGTACTTTCAACAAGATGAGATCACTACATATTACAGCAGGCCAGTGATCCAGTACCTCAATGAAACCTATCCTGGGCGTTGGATCGGCGGCGCTGGTGTCATTTCTTGGCCACAAATGTCACCCGACCTTACAAAGTAAGATTATTCTTTGTGGGGTTGGCAAAGTGGAAACAAGGAAGCAATTCCTTGCCCGCGTTCAATTCTTCTTTTTTTGATCAACATTAAGGAATGTTCGAATCAGCTCAAATAAGAAACACGGCATCCCGCTACACGAGCAGCTAAGTGCATCGTATATGACGGCGACATTTTTTAACATGCTATGTAAAGATAAATGGACAATTAAACGCAACATACATAACAATCTCTTAATTTACTATCACCTGCACTGTTCCCGTTCCTCATGGTTCCTATTCATTTTCTCGAAAATCGTATAGAATAAGACGTAACATGCCTTTTTAAAATAGCCCATATTTTTACCTCTCACTGATTCACAGTGTATCTCTATTTCTTGAAAGAAAGAAGATACTGTAAATATAGATATACATCAGAAAACGAAAATGTCTTCACTACTCAACAGTGCATTTAGGTAGATAGAGTATAAGGTAATTAAAATAAAAATAATCCATTTAAAAGTACGCATCCCGCTTGTTCCCTAATTAAATTTTGACTTGGGCAACAAATGGCTGGTGAATTTAACCTGGTGCCCTATCTCTGGGAAACAGTATTGTTTAACAAGTCGCTAATCTTAGGCACGGACTTTAGTTCAATATTTTAACGGAATTAATATTCAATAGCGTTCTGTTGGATTTCAACCCAAAAACCCGGTGTTCCTGAATTTTTACTCAATGAAATACATCATTATTCTAAATATCTTCTAAAAGTCCACAAAATGATCTTCGGATATAGACACAAGAAATTAATCTACGTAAAATAAACCGAGAAATTCAACCTGTAATTCCTAAATATTAAATTGCAAACATTCTGTATACACACGACTGAAGTTAAACAAGATTCTTTCTTTAACGTTTATGTTTAATATTTACAAAGATGATTGAAATGGAGAATAAATCAAACAAGACTGAAAAGGGGACATATATTTTCAAATACTACATTGTTTGCTAACGACCTAGTTTTATTTCCAGAATCTCAACATAACCTTCAAATGGCTGTTTATACTGTATGCAACATTGTACAGTGATTGGATTTAAAGTACGTAACAAATAAAAACATATTTCAAAGAAGTAAAGCGGGAGCTATAAAATCACTATTAATAGGTTTAGAAAGCGTAACATGAAGCTATTACATCTATTAAAACTGATAATTTCCGCCCTTCGTTCAACTTTATATTTTACTGTTTTATACAAACGTCATCGTCAAGAATTGGACATGAACAGTATGTAGGCCCTAAATATCATGTGTCAGTGTAATATTGCATATTGCATATTTTTCCTGATAACCTGGAAATGTAGCTGCTTTAGTATTTACACGTTTTATGATAAATGGAGCGCTTTAAGGGGAGAGGATGGTATTTTTTGGTGAAAAATGAGTGAATTTTAAATCAAATTCTTGTGCCCTTATCAGATATTGAGACGCCATTTTTAAACTTCCTGCGTTATGTATTTTTAAATCACTCGCCCCTTTTATTGCTGTTTCCGGTAAATTGAATTTTCAAAAAAAAAAATCTTTAAAATACCCTTTGATATGTGTGGAATGCAATGCATAACATTTCGTGGGTACTTGTGCCCTTATCGGATGTTGCGACGCCATTTTCAAATTTCCTGCGCTATGGGTTTTTAAATAACTCGCCCCCTTTTATCGGTTTACGGTAACTTCATTTTTTTGCTACATTGCCAGACAAAAATGGATATAATTTCTGATCTATTAAAGAGACATGCATTAAATTTATAACACACATTCTTTAGACTATTAGGAAACTTTTCTCTGTAACAGAATTTTGTTAATTGATTTCATTTTAAAACTACGTCCGTTTGTTTGCAAGAAAGGAATTCAGAAAAGTGTTATTAAATTTTTATTGTTTATTTTACAAACGTAGGGACTAATATCTAAATTCTGTTACAGGTAGTTTGTAGAGAAGGCTTTTGCAAGTACATTGCAAAAAACTGGATCAATCTACCTTTACAAATGGTTTAGATATATCGGTTTTAGTAAAATCCTACATTGGGTACTTTTTTTTTCAAATCTGGGCCCCCAAATAACTTTTTTTTATATTTATTTTTCGTTGAGTTGCTACAGTTATGAGCTCTATGAATTAAAAAAAAATTAAAATTTTACAACAAATAGGAAAAAAGTTTTAAAAAATACCATCCTCTCCCCTTAAGACATCCGTTATGCAATTGTCATGGATTCCTTCCTCTTAACCCCCATGTTCCCAAGCTTTTCAGCACCTTCCTTATACCAAGCGGGAAAATTGAAATACCCAAGTTAATTGTTGTATATTTTCAGATGTTTAATGCAATTTCTTATTATTTAGTGACATATTACCTTTAATGATTCATTATACCAAAAATTTTTATACATCTATTTATATATGAGGGGCTCACAACCAGAGTGGACAAAGTCCCCAGTGATCAGTTTGTGGATTAATACAATCTCGGATGGAGAAAACTTAGATTTATTCATTTCCATAACAAAGTCCATAACTCATTTGTTACTCCACAGAGGGCAGCATTTCCTATGGAAGGTGAAGGTTGTTAAGCGTGAGCCAGGAACTTTAAGACTCAATATCTCAGAACTATTCCAGATGGACTTTGTCCACTCTGGTTGTGAACCCCTCATATCTGCCTGTCTCTGTCTGTTTGTCTACCTACCTACAGTATATACCTGTCTATCTGTTTGCCTGTCCGTCCGTTTACCTGTGTTAGACTTTCCGTCCGTCCGAACGCGTTCACGTCTGTCCGTCCGGTTCTCTGTCTGTCCGTCCATCTATCTGTCCTCCTCTCTGTCCGTCTCTCTGTCCGTCCGTCCGTGTGACCGTCTGTCCCTCCGTCTGTCTGTCCCATTATCCGTCCGTCTGTTCGTCTGCCCGTCTGTCGCTACAACATAAGAACTAAAATAAAATGTAAGAACAATATGAAAAATTTCGCAGAAGAGAAAGAAAACATACCATACTATACCACGAGGGGTAATCTCACTACTCCAGGTGGTTTTTAAACAATAATTACTACTAACAAAAATAGAAAATAATATGTTAAGCATTGTTGTAATATGAGAAGCTTATTTAACAAAACAACAAAGCCACAAATGCTTGTTGTAGAGCACATTGATTTTTTATACGCTAATATTATAGCTGGGGTATCCAGAATAGTGCGATATTGATATTGCGAGGGTTAGGAGCATTTTTCATTCTATTCCTTCAATTTTGATCACAATCGGAAGTGCTCTTAAGGAATGAAACCTGGCAGAGATGTTGCGAAAGACTCGGAATCCAGAGACAGTTTCGGAGAGGACGTCCCTCCTGCAAGCGGATGAAGACATGCGTCATGACCTGAATATGCTTATGGAATAAGATGAATATGAATGATAGGATATGAAATAGAAATTATTTTTCTTCAGGGAAAAGGAAAGGAAATGGACCGTGGCAATGAAATTTCCAACCCGGAATTTGCCTAAGTAACAGTGGAAAACCACGGAAAAACCACAGTCAGGTTTGTCGGCCCGGGGATTTGAACCGCAGACCTCCCATTAGGGTGTCCCGTGCTTAACGCATGAGCCACCTCGCTCGGTTCTTCCACTACTGTAAAGGATATAGATTTACATTGATCAAACATATTTACAATAGGTCTATTATACACTATTTACAAAATAAGAAGGCTGCAGTATTATTATAGTACATCTTGCAACGAGCCTATAATGGTAGTAATTAAGACGCGAGTATGTTTATGAAACGAGCACAAGCGAGTTTCATAACTTTCATATGAGCGTCTTAATTACCATTATAGGCAAGTTTCATACGACTTTTTATGCTCGACCATATTTCTAACTTGAAATTATTCATAAGTATCCATGTTATTCTTATCTGACAGGGGAGCGGAACTGACCTTGTGCAATATCTCGTATATTGTGAGATGTGCGCAAACGCGAAAGTATTGATTTTTTCCGAGAAACAAATGTCATTGACCTTGATATAAGCTAGAGTGTAAAATAAACATTAATCTTGATAAAATCTTGAAATTGATTTAGACATTGAAAAACGAGATGACAAATAGAATTTATTTCAATTTATTTACAATTCACGCTAATTATTATAGTAACAGAACATAACCTTCTGCGACAGTATTGGATTTCCAGCCTCCGTGACGTTTCGCTAGTTGTCTTCCGATTGCATATCCGAGAATAATCGATACTTGCGCTTTCATATTGCTACAATTGTGTTTTCTGATTGGTGCAACACCTGAACTTTAATGAATAGGTGTACTTTAATGAGGTCCATTAAAGGGCTGCTACCAGGTGTATAATTACTACATTTCGGCATGGTCGAGCATAAAATAAAATATATTGCATTATAATATACAACACACTACATAAAAGTATAAATAATGTTTGATCAATGTAGGCTGACATCCGTTATGATAGTGTAGATAGTAAAAATAGCGTATTCTAGTGTACATAGTGTAATTTAAATTCAAAATATTAATGTAATATTTGAAGTAGTCCATGTTTTGTTCTACCTAACTTCACCAAATAGAAGTCGCATGACCAGCAAGCCAAGTAGACCTACTTGACTTACATACTGTATGCAATCGCGTCGTCCACTTGAAAACTGCAGTAATACTTAACCTTGTAGCCTCGTGGGACAATGTATAGTCCCTGAATAACAAATAAAAAAGAACTAGCTCAAATCAAACGAGAATTTCTGAGAAGCGCGGCGGGCACTGGAAAGTTTTCTTTTCTCAATCGTACTATCAGGGACTGGAATGCTTTACCTGCAGACTTACTAGAGGCTTTACCAATAACCAAAAATGTATTTAAAAATAGGCTTAAGGACTTTACTAACAGACGGTAGTAACTATTTAAAGGGTGTAATTGATATCTTATTTGAAGTGTTCTATCAGTGAGGAAGTGTGTTGTGTCAGTGAAGTGTGTAGTGTCAGTGAAGTCTATTGTGTAAGTGAAGTGTGTTGGTGTCAGTGAAGTGGCTGTGCAAAGTATTTGAACAGTGAAATGGTTAGAAGTGTTAGTGAAATCAGGTAGAATTAGTGCAGTGAGTGAGTTGACAGCGAAATAAGTGTAGTGCCGTAAGGTACTTGTGTAGGTATGAACCTGTCACACTCGTGGGTCTTAGTTCGAACTTAGGGTTAAGATACAAATTAGATTTACTTTCAATGTTATTTTAAGTGACCATGCTTCATTTAATTTAGGATGCTCCTTGTTATTATTTTCTTTTTTTTTATTATTATTATTATTATTATTATTATTATTAATTATTGTTTTTATTAGTTGTGTTTATTATTAATTGTCATTATTGAGTGTAATTAGTTACCACTGCCACCGGGTATATACCCATTTGTAGTGTGAATAAATACATACACATACATCTATCTATATCTGTACTAATAATAAATCTGTAAGCGAAATGTTTCTGGTAATTTTCGATTTTGCAAAAATACTTGGTGTTAACATGTATAATTAATCATCCTGAAACCGAAAATCGCTTTTTTGACACTTCTTTGTATGACTGTCTGTCTGTCTGGATGTTTGTTACCTTTTCACGCGATAATGGCTGAACGGATTTCGATGAAAATTGGAACATAAATTAAGTTCGTTGTAAGTTAGATTTTAGGCTATATGGCATTCAAAATACTTTATTTAAAAAGGGGGGTTATAAGGGGGCCTGAATTAAATAAACCGAAATATCTCGCTTATTATTGATTTTGTGAAAAATGTCACATAACAAAAGTTTCTTTAAAAATTATTTCCGATAAGTTTTATCCCAGGCAAAATTTTGATAGGACTGACATTTAAGTTTGTCTGTCCGGATGTTTGTTACCTTTTCACGCGATAATGGCTGAATGGATTTCGATAAAAATTGGAATATAAATTAAGTTCGTCGTAACTTAGATTTTAGGCTATATGGCATTCAAAATACTTCATTTGAAAGGGGGATTATAAGGGGGCCTGAATTAAATAAATCGAAATATCTCGCTTCGCCTATTATTGATTTTTGTGATAAACGTTACATAACGAAAGTTTCGTTAAACATTATTTCCGATAAGTTTTATTCCAGGCAAAATTTTGATAGGACTGATATTTAAGGATATACAAGAGTTTTAAAATAACAATACAATACATTTTCAACGCCGCCTCAGATTATAGCGTTGTTCCGTAATTCCTATGTGCAAAATATAAAATTTTTCAGCAGGAAGAAAAAACAGATTTATTCATTCTATGGCAGTGGTACATAGGAGATCGTGAATTCTTACATTTTCGAAAGAAAGAAATATAATTACATATAGGAGATTATATTATTTGCTGTATAACTATTTAAGTTATTTAATAGAGCAAAAATCTGAAAATCGATATGTGACACAGGAGTTATTGTAAGAACGACATCGATGGCTATAATGAAATTAAAACAAATCACTCCGTCTATTTAAGGCGGCCTTGACGTTTATCAATATTAATATACAGAGAATATTAAATTTGTCTGTTTGTACGAAGTAATCTCAGAAGCTAATTTGGATAATTCCTTCACTATTTGAAATTTGTATTTTCTCTAGATGGATGTAATACTACATATAAGGAATGAGGTATGATGAAAATAGATCATTCCGCGCAGAAAAATTATCTTCGTACACAATCCACTCTATTAATTTGGAGTGATTTATTAAAGATGCATTCAAGACTAATTTAGAAAAATGTTAAACGGATTATCGTTGCATAAAAAACGGATGTTCTCTGAACCAAATGATCATATTTTAATTATTTGCATGTAATAACGAATAAGAAATATGTTAAAGGAATTATCATTGCACCAAATGAGTGGTCTCTGGACCAAAATGATCGCATTTTAATTACTTAAATACAATTTAAATTAAGTAACATATTATAGTACATTATGCAACGAGCCTATAATGAAGGTAATTAAGAAGTGAGTATGGATTTTTATGAAACTCGCTTGCGCTCGTTTCATAATTTTCATACGAGCTTCTTAATTACAATTATAGGCGAGTTTCATACGACTTTTTATGCTCGACCACATTTCTAACTTGATATTATTAATTTTATTGTATCTGACCTGGAGCAATGTTCCGTATGTTGTGAGATGTGCGCAGACGCGAAAATATTGATTTTTTCCGAGGAACAGATATCCACATTGACCTTGCTAGGCCATAACAACCTACAGAGATAGCATTGAAATTAAATTAGACATTGAAAAACGAGATGACAAATTGAATTTATTTGAATATTATTTACAATTAACGCTAATTATTATAGTAACAGAACATGACCTTCTGCGACAGTATTGGATTTCCAGTCTCCGTGACTTTTCGCTAATTCTCTTTCGATTGCTTATCCGAGAATAATCGATACTTGCGGTTTTATAACGGTAGAAAGCTGACCTGTCATTGGCTGAACAGTTGTAACCTGAGTCGTCATTGGCTGAAAGACCTGACCTTTAATGAGTATGTGTACTTTAATGACATGAATTAAAGGTTTGCTACCAGGTGTATAATTACTACATTTCGGCATGGTCGAGCATAGAACTATTTATCCTTCTATCAAACACGAATGTTCCCTGAGGTAGATGTCCTATTTTAATTATGTAATTAATTTATATTTATTTCTAACAAGTGCAGCGGAGCGCACGAATACGGCTAGTACATAATCTACAATATATAGAAACATACAGTATTAGAAAAACGTTTTGTCGCACAGATACTTTGTAAGTCCAAGATGACCAGACATACAACGAAACAAATCTAATTCCATTACCTCTACTAGTCATTCTCTTGTGAACCAGGTCGTGCATTCTCTGATCATGCGCACTGCCTCTTTTCTGGGATTTCTAAAGTAGCCTATCTGTACGACAAATCATTTTTACAATGACTTAACAAACATTTTATTATTTAAGGAATGATTTTTACAATGAATTGAAAGAAATACGTGTGAGTACGGAAGGTACAGTGTACTGCAAAAAGCAAGCCCAGCGTATATCCGTTCCCTTCAATAGACGCTACTTTGTCAACACGAAATAATGAAAAAGGTTAAATGATTTCTCGGTCGCGCACAGGGCGCCCTGCCCCCTTGTTAGTACAACCTAAATCATCCCCGTCGCGGCGATGGGGGAGCACTAAAATCCCAACTACAACAATTGAGATGCCGATGACTCACGCTGCTGAACCTCTGTGTCATTACGCATCCAATTTTGTAATTCGCAATAAAAGAGACTATTCAATATGTGCGACTGTAATAGGGAAGTGTGGGATTTAGCTTATTTCATTAAGACACTCTAAGTGTAATGAAATCATCTAGCCTAACAAAAATCTAGCGCTGGAAGTAATTGCATTCAACTGATGAATGTCAGCGTCCAGATATTGCTGGATGAAGGAACCGATTATGTCGCTATTAAACAACAAAGAGAGACTTCAAAATCATTACCATTCTAAAAGCCGGTACAGATCGTGCCAGAAATTCGGGTTATTCTCCTAATTATTGAGGGACAATATTTTATTTTTACTTAAATTTTTATTGTACAGTACATGAATTTTTTAATGTATACTTCACTCCCACCCCCCTCTACTAGTAAACTTCAAACCGTTCTCCATACAGAACCAAGGCCGCGTATGCAGTCATAGTAAGCAGTACTGAATTAGTGAGTATAATAAGTTCCAGAAATATGTTTGCGTTTTCCAATGACGAGCTTTCAATATTGAATCATATTTTCGCATAGGTATTGTCGTCCGTTTGCTTACGTCGCATTCCGATTTCCCTCACTCGCTTCTACTCGCCCCTCTGTAAAGGCTAGTGGCTGGGCTGTCTTAGCTCTTTTCAGAAAACATTAATTTCTGTTAGGAATTGGAAGTCTACGTAATATTATATAACTGTTTAAAATAACTTAAATAAAAGGACCACGTTAAGTAATTAACTGTCACGTGACTTTTTTATTTTAATAGGTTATTTACGACGATTTATCAACATCTTAGGTTATTTTAGCGTCTGAATGAGATGATGGTGATAATACCGGTGAAATGAGTCCGGGGTCCAACACCGAAAGTTACCCAGCATTTGCTTATATTGGGTCGAGGGAAAACTCCGGAAAAACCTCAACCAGGTAACTTGCTCCGACCGGGTATAGAACCCGGCCCACCTGGTTTCGGGGCTAGACGCGCTAACCGTTACTCCACAGGTGTGGACGTCACGTGATTTCCTCCCTTTCTACGACCCTGCTATATAACCACTTGGGCGGAGAGTAGCTAGCATGCCTGAGTAATTTTATCTTTTCAGATCGGGCAGAAGTGAAGATTGAATTTACAGTACGTAAGGTACTCTTTTATAGAGTAGGTACAGAATTATTTCAACATGAGTTACTAGTACGAAGGACGAAACTGGTAATTGGAATTAGGTGCAATAGTCTATAGTGCGATAATAGGCACAAAAGAACTAAAGCCTGTATCGAAATGAACGACCACCATTTTCAAAAATGTGTTTAAATATACATATTATGATTATTTTTCAATTTAACTTAATTCTCTATAGTGTACGCTAATGTGCTGTAGACAGTATACTATACACTGCATAATGAATACGTGCGAATGGATAGCTCAATTCGTGAGTAAAAACACTTATTGTTAATACAGTACTGTATTTGATTAAATAAAAACCTAATGAAAATTTTCAAACTGAAAATCGCGATATTTCCTAGTTTACAGAAATGTATGAACTACTTTTCTTCCCTCCTATAACTAGTAAAATGATTTGTTTGTATTTTACGCCAGTATCATCGATCTCCAGTTGTGGAAGGAGAGTAGCAAACGGTTCTCAACCGTTAATCTAAAGGTATACACAGTTAGGCTAATATTAGAAATGTTAGTAAAAATAAAATGTCCTTGTATTACATGTGGGGTGAAGTAAGGTAATGTTACGATGTTTCTAAATATTGGATTGGTGCGTAAGTTATAGACTTGTGGAAACTGTATCACGATCGCATTTCCATGATAACCCTGACTTAATAATCCGTTTGTGAGAAATGCTTACCTTACTGTCTACTCGCACTGAACCAAAACATTATTGTCTCAGCCGGGGAAGGTGAAGTGGAGATTTTAGGGGTTGACGGTAGTGACTCAATTGAGGCATTGGTGCAAAGGAGACCTATTTAATTATGAAATCCAAGTGCGCACAGATATCAGTGAAGCACATGTTTGGAGCTCTACATTTTGATATAACTTATCGCTATTTTCCTGCATTTAAGCTGTCTTTAATATACCAATTCGGGTCGCGAATAGATGCTTTGGTAAGTTTACGTCGTGAAAAATGAACTAGTACAAATGCAATGAACTATAACAGCGTTTCTCAAACTATGGTCCGCTGACCACCTGTGGTCCTCGAGGTCTGCCCTTCTGGTCCTTCAAAAAAGGCAGAAGAAAACATAAAATTCAAACGAATTGTGTATCACTCAATAGCTGAAAATATCAGAGTTTGGAAATGACACATGGCAATTGCCTTTCACTTTTTCTCTCAGTACTGACATTTTATGAAATTTATTACCCTATTCGTCTACTGACTTTCCACTCTACTCTCAACAACATAAGAGGGATTTAAAGCACTATGAACGTGGTGTTTCGTGCCATCTTTTCCCAGCACATCTGGTACCGCCCCTGTAACCCAGCAGAGACCACCAAATTCATAAGAGAGGACCGAACCTTTTCATGTATCTATGACTTTCTTAATAGTTTTGCCGACACCCAGTTTGCACATTGGAATGGTCACCTTCTGTACGTCGTACACCAATAATACAACTCTGAGGTCACAATTTGAAACTTATTTTCCAAGTAAATATGATGAATTTTCATAGGTTCGTGATCACTTTCTTTGCGATATTGAAACTAACAAACTTTCATTGAGTGAAAGAGAACAGTTAATTGAACTCTCGAATGAGACCGGACTTAAAATCAAATTCCAAGCGGAAGGTATAGTTAATTTCTGGACCGCTTCACAAGTGAAAAGAGAATACAGAGAACTACCGAAATCGACTCGATGTATGTGACAATCTTCGACTTAAGCTTATCAGCATAAGTCCAAATATTGAACAACTGTGCAAGAATCGGTAGGTTCATTCATCTCATTAATGTAAGCATCAACATTTATTAGTTTATTTATTTTAGTTAACAAGTTAAACATTATTCAAACTCTAATAGCCTTGAATTATTAAAGAAACAAAAATGAATTTTCTTCTATTAACATTAGCTTAATTAGTTAATACTAATATAAAATTATTTTAATTTAATTAATTTTAATTAATTAATTCTATTTTAAAATATAAGTATATTGATATTAAAATATACTACAAAAATGAAAATTCGAAGGGAACAAGAGTAAGGTGGTCCGCGGAACTGTTCTGACTTAAAAAAGTGGTCCCCACTTCAAAAAAAGTTTGAGAAACGCTGAACTATAACATTCCAGTGTGTAATGTAGCGGTATCCATGCAAAGAAAATCCAGAATAGTTATAGTTATGAAATAATACATTGAGTGACATTACTGTAAAATAATTGGAAACTTGATATCCATCAATTACCGCTCATAATTGCCGTCATTAGAGTCCGTGGGACTGGATCTCCTATTTCATATCATTCTGCTGCGTGGAGAACAACGCAGTACGGGCTGTCACTGTATTCCTCCCGTATCCACGCATTAATTCAATTTCAAATGCAAGATATACCTATTTTGTTTCTCTACAGTAGATATGCTAGTCACAATTCAAAAGCGGTGGCGGTAATAGTAGCAGCAACACTAGCAGTAGTAGTAGTAGTAGTAGTAGTAGTAGTAGTAGTAGTAGTATAGGGACATCATTTTATTTTTACTTGCATTTTTATTGTACCTGCATATCTGAATGTACTTCACTTCCACCCCTTCACTAATGTCCTTGCTCCCGTCAGACACACAAACTTACGGCCGCTGTTGCATTCGAGGTCTTCAAGCAGTGAAGTAAACACTGCAGTGTATAGTGTGTTTCATAAATATGGTTGCGTTTTCTCTAGAAGAAAGAACCTATATTAATAATATCGTACTAAAAAATTATATTTAAGAAACGATAAATTCAATTTCACAGAATATGCTTCAAAATGTTTTTAATAATATGCGTAAAGAATTGAAGCCTGCATGGTAATGAACGGCAACCATTTTCAGCAACTTGTTTAAAAATTCAGATTAGCTTATTTTGAATTGAGGTGGCTACAAGCAAAGGAATGCTAGTGACATTTGTAATAACATGATTTAAGTGCATCCAGTGTAAGCTAAAGTATCTAAAATTTTAGTGGCAAAGGGATATTTTAATCGCATCACACATTAAAATTTAAATAAAAATTTCACCGATTTTACGAAAGCTTAAATATTTAAACCCCATTTTCTCAAAAGTAACTTAAGTGCACTTACAGCCCTTTACTTATGACCCCTTCAATTTAAATGCACTCTCTATATTGTATGTTGACATCAATAATTAATATGCTAGATAAAGTAGACATTACATAACGAACATAGCCGCCTGAAAAGTTGAGTTTTTGAAAAAAAAAAATGTTACTAATCTACTGTATTTTGATAAATTCCGTAAAAGTGATGATCAAACTGAAAATCGTAATATCGTATTTCCCTACAACATAAATGGATACACTACTTTTCTCTCCTCCTATACCTAGTAAAATGATTTGTTTACATATTGCACTAGTAACATCAAACTCCTGTAATGGAAGGGGGCAACAGTGTTTCCGAGTATAGCCAGGTTAATGTTAAAAATGTTGGTAAAAATAAAGTGATGTACCTGTAGTAGTAGTAGTAGTAGTAGTAGTAGTAGTAGTAGTAGTAGTAGTAGTAGTAGTAGTAGTAGTAGTAGTAGTAGTAGTAGTAGATGTTTAAGGGCCCTTTCATCCACAGAGGTTACTTACTTACAAATGGATTTTAAGGAACCCGAAGATTTTTTGCCTCCCTCACATAAAACCCCGGAAAACCCCTCAAACAGATGACTTGTCCCAAAGAGTACTTGAACGCGGGCCCGCTCATTGCACGGTAAGACATGCTAACCGTTACTACACAGTGGTGGACGCTAAGACCCAATATTGTATAAAACTCCCTGACTAAAGACTAACTTTGATCGAAAATCGGAAAGTGAACCGAGTTCAGACACTTCTTCTATTGTATAAAAGTTTTCTGCGATCAAATTATCTTGGTTCAAATGCAATGTAAGTTCACGTGAAAAGGATTTGGCAACATCG
The DNA here is from genome assembly GCF_040183065.1 of Periplaneta americana. NCBI lineage: Eukaryota > Metazoa > Arthropoda > Insecta > Blattodea > Blattidae > Periplaneta > Periplaneta americana. Next base: position 27,177,396 of record NC_091126.1, read on the forward strand.
CATAAACAGGTGAAGTATGTGATGCGCGGATCATGTTGTACAGGTTTGTTCAGTGTTGCCAATCTAGCGACTTTAACACTTTTTCAACGACAATTTCTTTTAACTTTTATGTTGCTTAAATAGGGATTTAGCGACCTTTTTAGCACCCCATAGTGACAAAATTTAATATTTCTTTGTTGATAATGAGAAATCTAACAACTTTCCAACTACTTTTTGTCGACTTTCCGTACACTCTGTTGGAGACACTGGTTTGTTTTGTGGATTGTAAATAATGACGGACAATAAGAAGAAGGTTGACTGTTCTCCAAATTGTTATCATGTTATAGTGCTTGATACTGCTAAACATAATAAAGCTTTATAAAACGACAATTTTCGTTTAGTAATACGTTAATTGAAAATTTATGAATGTACCTATCATATCCATTAATAATTAATGGTTGTTATAAACATAATATAATTATAGGTTATGTTATTTGATACTGCTGAACACGATAGAGCCTTATAAAATATAAGAATGTTTGTGTATTAAGCCAAGAAATTTAAAAAAATAAATATAAATGTACCTTCCATATCTATTATTAATAATAATGATGTATATATTATTTGCACAATCTGTCACTCGTATATTTCAAACAGAAAAGAAATAACTGAACTTGGATCATCCAACTTAATCGGAGAAATTTCTTCAGTCAAAGTTGACTTTAGTTTAAGACAAATTAATCTCAGATTAGACTTTATAGAACAGAAAATTTCAAGTTCAGCTAGAACGAGGATCAATTTAACCTCTGATCTAAAATTAAATGGTTTATACAATCGGCCCTAAGTGTTGTTACCTTCCTGTTTGATTCTACATATTTTTTGTTGGATAGGGAGATATATAACTGGAGAAAAACAAAGTTTATTCCTTAAAGGCAGATCCAGTACAGCAGGGAAGTCAAGGTCACCTACTAGTGGCTATGTGGCTTGTTTCACCCTACAAGCGCACCTCTTGGTGTGCAGCTGAAGTATAAAAAAATGCTTCATTTCTCGACGCTCGCAACTGCTGAGATTATATCGCCGGTGTGCCGGAATTTTGTCCCGCAGTTCTTTTACATGCCAGTAAATGTACTGACATGAGCCTGTCGCATTTAAGGACACTTAAATGCCATCGACCTGGCTCGGTATCGAACCCGCAACCTCGGGCATAGAAGGCCAGCGCTATACCAACTGCGCCAACCAGGCAGACTGCAACTGAAGTAACTACTTCGTGTTCACTATTTCTACTCGTACAGCTGTGGCTTGTGCATGAGGCGCTATTAAATGCAAGGGAAGTCAACCGGTGAGGAGATGATTCAGGGCGACAATCAGAGCAGGAAAGTTCTTTGTCAATTTTATTTATTTGCAACCATTTCAGAGTTACAACACGTTCATTCACATCTCATGATACTTAAAATAAATACGTAATTTATCGTCAGTTGTTCTGAGCTAGGTTTGTTTACAAAGCATGATTTCCATAATTGATGGAATGGCAATGGCACACATGTCGTGAAATGTGTTTGGCCAGCACGGTCCCCTGACTTGACATCTCTGGACTTCTTTGTATGGGGTTTATGAAAGGAAACGTCAATGCTACGAAGATTACAGACAGAGATCATCTGCTCCAGCGATTTAATGCAGCTGCAACAGACATCAGACTACGATACGGGCTGTTAGATCTTGTTAACCACGCAGTAAGAGAACGCACCAAAGCATATTTGTGTACAAACGGAGGCTATTTTAAGCAGCTGCTCCAATAAAGTACTGTAAATGAGTAATTATTGTAAGTCACCTCGGTTATGAGTAAATGTTTGACCCGTTATAAATCTGAAACGGTTGCAAATAAATAAAACTGACAAAAGACTTTCCTGCTCTAAATGTCGCAATGAACCATCTCCCCACCGGTTGACCTTACCTTTTGAATTACCCTGTATTTTTATCCTGGTTGGAAAAGGTAGTTCAATGTGAGAATTTTGATACATAAATGAAGATGTTGCTGTTGTAATCAAACGCTGTAAGTGAATAAATATAATATTAAAATCAGTATGACCAAGATTAGGATTTACAGGAACTAAAATGGCTAAATATGAACATATGGACTAAACGTGATCAAAATATGGATCACGAATTTTATTAAAATGACCCAAATAACGCAAATATGCTCTGTATTTTAGCAGTTTACCATGAATGAATTTCATGCCACCAAATTTTATACAAAAAAGAATGAAGAGGTTATTGCGTAAACATGACAAGCCATAGAACTAAATTTTAATATAACTAAGTTCCAGGGATGGAAAAATAGAAATGTATCGGAGCAAGAGTAACAAATATAAATGACACTAGGGAGGCAATTAAACGAAGAATAAAATATATGGAAAATGCCTGTTATTATTCGGTTGAGAAATTCTTGTCATCTATTCTGCTGTCAAAAAATCTGAAAGTTAGAATTTGTAAAACAGTTATATTACCGGTTGTTCTGTATGGTTGTGAAACTTGGACTCTCACTTTGAGAGAGAAACAGAAAATAAGGTTCTTAGAAAAATAATAATAAGTTTCTTAGAAAAATATTTTGGGCTCAGAGGGATGAAGTTACAGGAGAATGGAGAAAGTTACACAAAGCAGTACTGCACGCATTGTATTCTACACCTAATATAATTAGGAACATTAAATCCAGACGTTTGAGATTGGCAGGGTATGTAGCACGTATGGGTGTATTCAGAAATGCATATAGGGTGTTAGTTGGGAGGCCACAGGTAAAAAAGATTTTTGGAGAGGCCGAGATGAAGATGGGAGGATAATAAAATTGATTTCAGAGAGGTGGGATATGATGATAGAGACTGGATTAATCTTACACAGGATAGGGACCGATGGTGGGCTTATGTGAGTGCGGCAATGAACCTCCGGGTTCCTTGAAACCAGTAAGTAAGTTTGACATTAAAATTATTTTGGCATTTTCCATGTAAGTGTATTATTTAAAATAAATCTCAAGTCTGCTTACCACATTTCGTGAAAAAAAAAATCGAAATTCCGATTCCAGTTAAGTAAATTTTAAATATTATGTGACAAGAATTTCAAAACCATGAAATATGGAAATAAAATGTTGAAATTTGTAGATAAGTGAGTTTTTTCAAATATGTAGAACATTCACTACACCCCTAAATGTGGAAAGCAGACTCTCCTGTTACAAAATTGGACACATTTAATCAAGAAGCCTCACGACGGACAGTACTTACTTTATACCCAACTTAGACGATATTTTGCCTGAAGCTAGCAAATTAAATATTAAATATTATGTTTTATTTAACGACGCTCGCAACTACAGAGGTTATATCAGCGTCGCCAGTGTGCCGGAATTTTGTCCGGCAGGAGTTCTTTTAAGTAGATAAGAAATGACGGGGAGTGACAGGCTAAATGGGCTTTAGGGCTTGAGGGGAGTGACGGGCTTAAGGGGAGTGACAGGCTTGAGTGGGCGTGGCCAAAGTATTACGTCATAGTGGGCGTGGCCAAATTATTGCGTCATGGGCGGGGCTTAAGTTATGACGTCATGGAGTGGGTGGGGGGCTTAAATTATGACGTAGGAAAGGGGCGTAACGTCATAAATGGCAATCTAAGAGTTCAAGGTTAAAGTGATGACGTAGGAAAGGGGCGTAACGTCATAAATGGCAATCTAAGAGTTCAAGGTTAAAGTGTGACGTAATGCGGGTATGTAATGGCATGACATGTTTATCTCCTCAATGTGGAAATTATGACGTAGGAAAGGGGCGTAACTTAAATTACGTAAAGGTTAAAGTGTGACGTGCAGGTATGTAATTGCATGACAAGTTCATACATGTTTATCTCATCAATGTTGCTATGTGTGTAAATATAATGCTGAGTCATATCCGGCAATTGTTCTCAGGTGAAAGACACAAGTTCATACATGTTTGAAAACTGCTATGTGTGCAAATATTACACATCCGGCGAAGAATTAATCTATCACACTGAAACATATACATTCTTTTTCTTAAGATTCTAATGTAATGGTAATTTAATTGATTGGGGAATGGGTGTTGGAATGTGGGACATAAATGAATAAAGAATTAATCTAGCACACTTGTAAATTAAACAGGATGTGGCTGAAGTGACGTTATAAATTTGTAATTGAAGTTGGAAATGGGGGAGGGGGGGTAAAATTTGAAATACGAACGGCATAACTTAAAGTGTGGCGTCATAAATTTTTAATTGAAGTCGGAAATGTAATAATTTGAAATGCACATGTTCATACAAGTTTGTATAGTGGGGGGGGGGAATAGACAAGTTCATACATGTGTGTATATTTGAAAGTGAGTTGTGAATGTTAAAATCATCACTATCTGCTATGTGTGCAAATATTATGCAAGGTTGCTAATTTTACTGGTTGTACTTTAAGCCAATTCCTGAGTAATTGATAAAAAATATTAAGATTCTAATGTACTGGTAATTGAATTGATAAATAGTAATGGGAAATGGAAATTGGAATGCGAGAATTATTGATGGCGTAAATGGTTGTACTTTAAGCCAATTTATAAAAAAAATTAATCTAGCACACTTGTAAATTAAACACATACATTCTTCTCATATTATTATTCCAATGTAATACATTTTGAGTGGTTTGTTTAGCGTATTTAATTTAAGCCATACATTATTACCACGTGTTATATTACACAAATATTACATGATGCTAATAATATGCAAGCTGTTAATTCACATCCGGTGAAGACGCAAGTGCTGAATAATGGCCACATTATTATTATTATTATTATTATTATTATTATTATTATTATTATTATTATTATGGCCCCAATTTAATACATTTTGAAGTAACATTTATTGGATTTATTTTAAGCCATACATTATTACCGAAGCAGTTCGTAATATAGTAATTGCTTCTTCTTCTTCTTCTTCTTCTTCTCATTATTATTATTATTCGTCATAAAGAAGATTAAAGTGTGACGTTATAAATTTGTAATTGAAGTTGGAAATGGGTGAGGGCTGTTTATAATTTGAAATACATACGGCATAACTTAAAGTGTGACGTTATAAATTTGTAATTGAAGTTGGAAAATGGGATGGGGGGAATTTGATAAAATTCTAATGTAATAGTAATTTAATTGATAAATAGTAATGGGTAAGGGAAATTTGCAAGTGTTAATTGAAATTGGAATGGAGGAATTATTGATGGCGTAAATGGTTGTACTTTAAGCCAATTGACAAAAAAATTAATCTAGCACACTTGTAAATTAAACACATACATTCTTCTCATATTATTCCAATGTAATACATTTTGAGTGGTTTGTTTAGCGTATTTAATACATTATTACCAACATTCAGAATGTGACATTATTATGATTTAGAGCAGTAATTGTAGCAGATAAATCAATGTAGATGTATATGTTGAAGTGTGCAAATATTATGCAAACTTGCTGAATCACTTCCGGCGACAATGCAATTGCTGAGTAATGATAAAAGCATGTTCTTTAAGCACCTGCAACGTGTCATATTACACAAATATTGCATGATGCAAATAATATGCAAGCTGTTAATTCACATCCGGTGAAGACGCAAGTGCTGAATAATGGCCACCTTATTATTATTATTATTATTATTATTATTATTATTATTATTATTATTATTATTATTATTATTCCAATTTAATACATTTTGAAGTAACATTGATTGGAATGATTAATAATTTAATACATTTTGAAGTAACATTTATTGGATTTATTTTAAGCCATACATTATTACCGAAGCAGTTCGTAATATAGTAATTGCTGCTTCTTCTTCTTCTCATTATTATTATTATTATTCGTCATAAAGAAGATTAAAGTGCGACGTTATAAATATGTAATTGAAGTTGGAAATGGGGGGGGGATTTGATAAAATTCTAATGTAATAGTAATTTAATTGATAAATAGTAATGGGTAAGGGAAATTCGCAAGTGTTAATTGAAATTGGAATGGGGGATTTATTTATTGCGTAAATGGTTGTACTTTAAGCCAATTTATAAAATGTTAATTGAAATTGGAATGGGGGAATTATTTATGGCGTAAATGGTTGTACTTTAAGCCAATTTATAAAAAAGTTAATCTAGCACACTTGTAAATTAAACACATACATTCTTCTCATTTTTATTATTATTCCAATGTAATACATTTTGAGTGGTTTGTTTAGCGTATTTAATTTAAGCCATACATTATTACCAACATTAAATTCATTAGAATGTGACATTATTATTTCGTAATAAAGTAATTGTAGCAGATAAATCAATGTAGATGTATATGTTGAAGTGTGCAAATATTATGCAAGCTTGCTGAATCACTTCCGGCGACGGTGCAATTGCTGAGTAATGATAAAAATATGTTTTTGAAACACCTGGAACGTGTTATATTACACAAATATTGCATGATGCAAATTATATGCAAGCTGTTAATTGACATCCGGCGTCTTATAGCTATCTGCTATGTGTGCAAATATTATGCAATGTCACATCCGACGATGAAATTGCTGAGTAATGATAAAAAACATGTTTTTGATAATGACCTTGGAGGTAATATGGCTGGATGATGAGGTGAATTATTTAGAAGTGTAATGAAAGAAGTATTGCAGTTTGGAATAATTGACATTGAACAAGTTTAGACAGCAGTGGGAGGGGGGGCAAGATGATGAATAATACGCTCGAATTTATACAACTATTACACTATCACATATTTTATAAAAGATCTTTGTCAAAAAAACTTTGGTAGTGTAATAGCAGCCATAGCGTTAATAATGTCTCACAATATTTATTTTAATTTAGATTATACTGCATCCCCAGTCTCGGTTTGAGCTGAAGAAGAAGAAATCGCACAATTTAAATGCTCTGAGTGTAAAAAACAGTGACCATGATGAAGCGTGGTGAATGTTAAGCTTGATTATGAAGAATGTTCGAATTGTAATAAATGTTCTTTTTGGAAATAGTTTTGCACTGTAATTTCTTCTATGTCTTAACCATCCATTTCCATCTCACATAACCAAAGGGTTGGGTTCGTTTAGAGAATTAACCTATAACACTTTCCTTTCAGATATTAGTAATCCTTTTCCAATATTGAGAATTGGTATATTGGTTTTCAAATATTAATAATCCTTAAGAATTGGTGTATAAGTTGAGATTATTATAAACATATATGTTACCAGAATATAACATAATTCCAGTGGTAGCTTATTCATTTGGGAGCGGTGGATTCATTACATGTTTGTATGATAAAACCTGAGGATGATTGAGAGAATGCCAATGATTAAACTGAATCTAGTCATTGGGGATGGGGATGTGCTTGGTAAAAGAAAATAGTAACAACATAAAATTATGCGTATATATTTATTCCTAAAAATAAATACAATGCACTGAGTAAGGAAAAAAGTAACACATACTTACATTTTTAAACATATGATATGAGTAAAAGCACTTTATACATAATCCAATAAGACACTTTGAACATTGTGTTCGAACAACGCTCTTACACCCTTTTTGCACACATCTCCTCCGACTTTTGAATGGGATTCAGCAAGCTTGCATAATATTTGCACACTTCAACATATACATCTACATTGATTTATCTGCTACAATTACTTTATTACGAAATAATAATGTCACATTCTGATGAATTTAATGTTGGTAATAATGTATGGCTTAAATTAAATACGCTAAACAAACCACTCAAAATGTATTACATTGGAATAATAATAAAAATGAGAAGAATGTATGTGTTTAATTTACAAGTGTGCTAGATTAACTTTTTTATAAATTGGCTTAAAGTACAACCATTTACGCCATAAATAATTCCCCCATTCCAATTTCAATTAACATTTTATAAATTGGCTTAAAGTACAACCATTTACGCAATAAATAATTCCCCCATTCCAATTTCAATTAACACTTGCGAATTTCCCTTACCCATTACTATTTATCAATTAAATTACTATTACATTAGAATTTTATCAAATCCCCCCCCCATTTCCAACTTCAATTACATATTTATAACGTCGCACTTTAATCTTCTTTATGACGAATAATAATAATAATAATGAGAAGAAGAAGAAGCAGCAATTACTATATTACGAACTGCTTCGGTAATAATGTATGGCTTAAAATAAATCCAATAAATGTTACTTCAAAATGTATTAAATTATTAATCATTCCAATCAATGTTACTTCAAAATGTATTAAATTGGAATAATAATAATAATAATAATAATAATAATAATAATAATAATAATAATAATAATAAGGTGGCCATTATTCAGCACTTGCGTCTTCACCGGATGTGAATTAACAGCTTGCATATTATTTGCATCATGCAATATTTGTGTAATATGACACGTTGCAGGTGCTTAAAGAACATGCTTTTATCATTACTCAGCAATTGCATTGTCGCCGGAAGTGATTCAGCAAGTTTGCATAATATTTGCACACTTCAACATATACATCTACATTGATTTATCTGCTACAATTACTGCTCTAAATCATAATAATGTCACATTCTGAATGTTGGTAATAATGTATTAAATACGCTAAACAAACCACTCAAAATGTATTACATTGGAATAATATGAGAAGAATGTATGTGTTTAATTTACAAGTGTGCTAGATTAATTTTTTTGTCAATTGGCTTAAAGTACAACCATTTACGCCATCAATAATTCCTCCATTCCAATTTCAATTAACACTTGCAAATTTCCCTTACCCATTACTATTTATCAATTAAATTACTATTACATTAGAATTTTATCAAATTCCCCCCATCCCATTTTCCAACTTCAATTACAAATTTATAACGTCACACTTTAAGTTATGCCGTATGTATTTCAAATTATAAACAGCCCTCACCCATTTCCAACTTCAATTACAAATTTATAACGTCACACTTTAATCTTCTTTATGACGAATAATAATAATAATGAGAAGAAGAAGAAGAAGAAGAAGAAGCAATTACTATATTACGAACTGCTTCGGTAATAATGTATGGCTTAAAATAAATCCAATAAATGTTACTTCAAAATGTATTAAATTGGGGCCATAATAATAATAATAATAATAATAATAATAATAATAATAATAATAATGTGGCCATTATTCAGCACTTGCGTCTTCACCGGATGTGAATTAACAGCTTGCATATTATTAGCATCATGTAATATTTGTGTAATATAACACGTGGTAATAATGTATGGCTTAAATTAAATACGCTAAACAAACCACTCAAAATGTATTACATTGGAATAATAATATGAGAAGAATGTATGTGTTTAATTTACAAGTGTGCTAGATTAATTTTTTTTATAAATTGGCTTAAAGTACAACCATTTACGCCATCAATAATTCTCGCATTCCAATTTCCATTTCCCATTACTATTTATCAATTCAATTACCAGTACATTAGAATCTTAATATTTTTTATCAATTACTCAGGAATTGGCTTAAAGTACAACCAGTAAAATTAGCAACCTTGCATAATATTTGCACACATAGCAGATAGTGATGATTTTAACATTCACAACTCACTTTCAAATATACACACATGTATGAACTTGTCTATTCCCCCCCCCCACTATACAAACTTGTATGAACATGTGCATTTCAAATTATTACATTTCCGACTTCAATTAAAAATTTATGACGCCACACTTTAAGTTATGCCGTTCGTATTTCAAATTTTACCCCCCCTCCCCCATTTCCAACTTCAATTACAAATTTATAACGTCACTTCAGCCACATCCTGTTTAATTTACAAGTGTGCTAGATTAATTCTTTATTCATTTATGTCCCACATTCCAACACCCATTCCCCAATCAATTAAATTACCATTACATTAGAATCTTAAGAAAAAGAATGTATATGTTTCAGTGTGATAGATTAATTCTTCGCCGGATGTGTAATATTTGCACACATAGCAGTTTTCAAACATGTATGAACTTGTGTCTTTCACCTGAGAACAATTGCCGGATATGACTCAGCATTATATTTACACACATAGCAACATTGATGAGATAAACATGTATGAACTTGTCATGCAATTACATATCTGCACGTCACACTTTAACCTTTACGTAATTTAAGTTACGCCCCTTTCCTACGTCATAATTTCCACATTGAGGAGATAAACATGTCATGCCATTACATACCCGCATTACGTCACACTTTAACCTTGAACTCTTAGATTGCCATTTATGACGTTACGCCCCTTTCCTACGTCATAATTTAAGCCCCCCACCCACTCCATGACGTCATAACTTAAGCCCCGCCCATGACGCAATAATTTGGCCACGCCCACTATGACGTAATACTTTGGCCACGCCCACTCAAGCCTGTCACTCCCCTTAAGCCCGTCACTCCCCTCAAGCCCTAAAGCCCATTTAGCCTGTCACTCCCCGTCATTTCTTATCTACTCTTTTACATGCCAGTAAATCTACTGACATGAGGCTCTCGCGTTTAAGCACACTTAAATGCCATCGACCTCGCCCGGTATCGAACCCGCAACCTCGGGCATAGAAGGCCAGCGCTATACCAACTCGCCAACCAGGTCGACGCTAGCAAAATACGATACACTACAAAATAATATTTCATGATTCTTATTACGGAAAGTACTAGATTCCAGTACGGCAGAAACTAGGAGAGTAAGAAATATTTAATGGAATTTGGCGACATTGTTGTCCTTCGCAAGACAATGAAAGAATTTTAGTTTTGTTCTTTAAATGTGCAGAAATTTGATCTGAACAAGTGTGCTATTTATTTATTTATTTAAATATTTATTTATTTATTTATTTATTTATTTATTTAAATATGTATTTATATATGTATTTAAATATGTATTTAAATAACTATTTAAATATCTACCTATATATCTATCTATCTATCTATCTATCTATCTATCTATCTATCTATCTATCTATCTATCTATCTATCTATCTATCTATCTATCTATCTATCTATCTATCTATCTATCTATCTATCTATCTATCTATCTATCTATCTATCTATCTATCTATCTATCTATCTATCTATCTATCTATCTATCTATCTATCTATCCATCTATCTATCCATCTATCCATCTATCTATCCATCCTTCTATCCATCCTTCTATCCATCTATCTATCTATCTATCTATCTATCTATCTATCTATCTATCTATCTATCTATCTATCTATCTATCTATCTATCTATCTATCTATCTATCTATCTATCTATCTATCTATCTATCTATCTGTCTGTCTGCCTGCCTGCCTATATCTGTCTGTCTGTCTATCTATCTATCTATCTATCTATCTATCTATCTATCTATCTATCTATCTATCTATCTATCTATCTATCTATCTATCTATCTATCTATCTATCTATCTATCTATCTATCTATCTATCTATCTATCTATCTATCTATCTATCTATCTATCTATCTATCTATCTATCTATTTATTTATGCAGAAAGAAATGCTACATTTGACAGGATCAAATTTCACCCCGTTTAAAGATGAAAACTAAAATTCTTTCAATGATTTATTATCATAACACACTGCTCTCTTAAATTGACTGCGCAAATTGGGTATTTACTGCTTCGGCATGTGGCCGTGAGGCCAGAAGCCGGCTGATGGGTCTTGGCTCTTCGTGGGCTGTAGCATCATGAATAATAATAATAATAATAATAATAATAATAATAATAATAATAATACTTATTATTATTATTAAATTATTATTAATTGGGTATTTAATCAACGGCTTTCCCAATACACGCTATGAAATATTTCACACAAAACAATTTTTATCTCGAAAGCAAAGCAAAAACAATCAAAATTGTATTAAATCTTTTTGTTTGAAATATCTCAAAGAATAATCCCCTGAAATGAATGGAATTAAGTTACGGTTCACTCTACATAGCTTCTTCAAACTTTTATGTTTCTTGAAATCAACATTTTAAGAGAATAAAAGGCAAGCGAATGTTAGGGATTTAATTGGTCTAAGAAATCATGTCTTTTCATTGGAAATGAGACTTTTCCCTCTGACGGGAAGGAAGTAGTGACCGGGTGCGTTTCAATGGGATGATATACATGCAAATAAATCGTAGTCAGGTAGCATGTAATTACGTACAGAGTCTCTTCAGAGTAGCATCATGGCCAAAACCAACTTCAGCAAGTCTCCAGTGTGATATTACAAAGCATAGGGAATGCCGAAGTGGTAGCGTAACGCAGTCTGGCAGGAGGAACAATGGCTCCCAGAGGACGCCTCCTCATTATATCCAATACACTAACAAAACCCGTTTACACTGGATTCCCCCCCAAAACTTTCAGCATAATTATAACATGAAGCCATTCTGATAATCCCCTTCAGTTTCAAAGTCGGATGTATTTCTTTAACATTGAAGATGGAAGGTCCCTTCTCCGTGAAGCACGTCCCAAAATTTCAGAGTCCACTCCCGTTCAGCAGTAGGCCTATATAATGTAAGCCTTACTGCAAAAACGGTAAGACGCAATGCACCGTTGAGCAAATAGCCTGTTCGTCAGATTCCCGATCTAGAGTTCCGGCATTAAGGCGACTCCCTACTGAGTTATGTAATTTCTACAATTTTCATTATGTCCTCTTGAAAATTTTACATCAGTAAGATATGGCTCAAGTACATGTACACAATTTTCAACAAATTCTTATGTTGAAAAATATGATAAAAAATTAACATAATTTTTATTTCAAAATAATTGGTAATGTTAGTAAACACATATCTAGGCCTCACATAAATATAATCAATTTCCTCAAAATTTAAAGAGAAGATTTTCTTTTATTTTCTTTTAGTTGGTTATTTAACGACGCTGTATCAACTACAGGGTTAGGCCTATGTAGCGTCGATGGAATTGGTGATTGCGAGATGGTATTTGGTGAGATGAGCCCGAGGATTCGACATAAATTATCTGACATTCGCTTTACGGGTGGGGAAAACCTCAGAAAACCTCAACTAGGTATTCAGTCCAAGCAGAAATCGAACCCACGCCCGAGCGCCTCAGCCGACTGAGCCACGCCGGTGTAAGAAAATGGTGCATTGTTTTTTTTTCCTGGCGAATAAAACTGACTAGTAAAAAATTAACAATTAATAAGTTTATTTCTTTGTATGTAACCGAAGTCTGATTATGTAATTTGTAGCTAGTCGTCGATGTGTGCAATGGAGGGGGAAAGGAACTGGCAACACTACCCCATTATCCCTTGGTCTAGTTGCCTCATAAGTGGTGCCTTACTGGTATCAGTTGTGAGGTTCAGACCTGTATTGGACATTTAACTAGGCCTCAACAACAATTTGATTTCAGTTTGGTTTTTCAACTTCATTGCCCAAAATAAAAAAAATGACAGCTTTCTTAATAATGTATCATATGTACACTTTAATCCTGCATTTAATGCCAAGTCTTATTGTGAAAATGTGTACAACATTTCATTACACTACTGTAGGTTTAGCCATTCAGGAGATACCTTCTTCCTGTTGTTTAATCAACTGTCCCAGTCCCTTCAATGTTTTAATGAGAATGGATGCAGGTTATTGTCATCTAAATAAAGTTCCAAGATTAAATCCCTTCGATTTCTTAATGAGGACGGATGCAGGTTCTCGTCAACTAAATAAAGTTCCAAGATTAAATCCCTTCAATTTTTAGTGAGGATGGATGCAGGTTCGTGTCATCTAAATAAAGGTCCAAGATTAAATGCCTTCAATTTTTTAATGAGGACGGATGCAGGTTCTTGCCATCTAAGTAAAGCTCCAAGATTAAATCCCTTCAATTTTTAATGAGGACGGATGCAGGTACTTGTTATCTAAATAAAGTTCCAAGATTAAATCCCTTCAGTTTTTAATGACGGATGCAGGTTCTTGTCATCTAAATGAAGTTCCAAGATTAAATCCCTTCAATTTTTAGTGACGGATGCAGGTTCTTGTCATCTAAATAAAGTTCCAAGACTAAATGTCTTCAATTTTTTTATAAGAATGGATGCAGGTTATTGTCATCTAAATAAAGTTCCAAGATTAAATCCCTTCATTTTTAACGAGGACGGATGCAGGTTCTTGTCATCTAAATAAAGTTCCAAGATTAAATCCCTTCAATCTTTTAATGAGCACGGATGCAGGTTCTTGTCATCTAAATAAAGTTCCAAGATTAAATCCCTTCAATGTTTTAATAAGAATGAATGCAGGTTCTTGTCATCTAAATAAAGTTCCAAGATTAAATCCCTTCATTTTTTAACGAGGACGGATGCAGGTTCTTGTCATCTAAATAAAGTTCCAAGATTAAATTCCTTCAATTTTGTAATTAGGACGGATTCAGATTTTGTCAACGAAATAAAGTTCCAAGATTAAATCCCTTCAATTTTTAATGAGGATGAATGCAGGTTCTTGTCATCTAAATAAAGCTCCAAGATTAAATCCCTTTTTAATAAGGATGAATGCAGGTTCTTGTCATCTAAATAAAGTTCCAAGATTAAATCCCTTCAATTTTGTAATGAAGACGGATGCAAGACCTTGTCATGTAAATAAAGTGAAAAAAATCTATCCGTCGCAATTTGTATAATGCACCACGCAGGAGGGAGAGTCATGAAAGACTACTCGAGCTATGCTAACGATTCACATAAGAACGCAAAAGTTTATTGAAGCAAAGAGTGGTCCTACTGAAAACCTGAATCAGTTCACGTTTTATTATGACTTGTATTTGATGTTGATATGTGAGAATATTCCGTTTCATAAACTTCTAATTAGGGCTCTATAGTTTCACCAGATTTTCGAAGGGGTTCGTGACTCAAAAAAGATTAAGAACTACGTCCTAGTGGAATTGATAAGAAAATAGGAAAAAAAGGAAAAAGAAATAATAATATAACAAAAGAAGGACGCAAATAAATTAATAAGAAGTGATGAAAGAAAAAAGAAATAAATAATAAAAACAAAGCAGGGAAAGAAGAGAGATGAAAATATTACAAAGAAACAAATGTTCAAAGAAGAAAATATTAAGATTGAAGGAGAGGAACGAAGACTGAAAAATCGCTCTTGAACCTAGACGTAGAGGTAAAAAAAAAAATCTTATCATCAACTTCTTAAATGCATAAGGAACATTCATGCATAAAAAAAAACAAAATCGAATTTTTGATCATTTTTTTTAAATAACTAAGTCCAAGTGTTCCTAAAAAGACACAAATTGAATTGCAGAAAAATACAAAATGAAGACTTCAAGAAATGGAACATGCAGTGAACGATCCTTCTCTTAAAAATCTTTTCGGTGTTCATGTGGTTTGTCCTGAAAAATTAGGTTTTGTGTACCGTCCCATTCAAAGATTTACACATCAGTTATTTTGAAAACTTCCCTGGGTTGTCTTTTACACGAAGGATTCAGTAACAGAGTTTAAAAACGATAAAACACGAAGAGAAAATGTAGACTCTACAACATGAATAACTGATTCCCTATCAAATGACCGAAAACAAGTTATGTACGAATTCAAACGGACGTATATCATACGAACTGATGAAATGCACCATACGACGTCACTGCTATGATGAGAGAAAGATTAATTGCTATAGATTTATGGGTCACAGAAACCGAGTATAAATCACCACTAACTTTAATATTTACAGCTATTGTTTATTCTGCTTCTGATTATTTCAGAATTTATGGTTAATTACGGAGCTTTCCATTCGGGGGGGAGTACACTGACGAAGCCATAATTATCTGCAACTTCGTTTCAATTCACAACGGGATGATCTCTATTATTAACATTATTATTTTTAGAATCGGTATTAGTGGTTCTATGCTAGTTTATAAAGCAGAATTAAGTAATACCGCCTACTTTTTTCAGGATTAACAATGCATATGAACGTCAACGATAGCATTGCATGCGCATGAAACGGACTGAATATATAACAGCCAAAAGAATTGCCAGCATTTGTATTGACGTACATAGCAAATGCTTTAAACAGATTAGTAAGTTCATGTAACAGCTACACGGCGAACAAAAAGTTTCCCCTCTGCTTTTAAATACTACAGGGACATCATTTTATTTTTACTTGCATTTTTATTCTACCTGCATTTCTGAATGTACTTCACTCCCACCCCTTCACTAATGTCCTTGCTCCCGTCAGACACACAAACTTACGGCCGCTGTTGCATTCGAAGTCTTCAAGTACTGAAGTAAACACTGCAGTGTATAGTGTGTTTCAGAAATATGGTTGCGTTTTCTATAGAAGAAAGAACCTATATTAATGATATCGTGCTACAACATTATTTTCAAGAAACGATAAATTCAATTTCAGAGAATATGCTTCAAAATGTTTTTAATAATATGCGTAAAGAATTGAAGCCTGCATTGTAATGAACGGCAACCATTTTCAGCAACTTGTTTAAAAATTCAGATTAGCTTATTTTGAATTGAGGTGGCTAGAAGCAAAGGAATGCTAGTGACATTTGTAATAACATGAGTTAAGTGCATCCAGTGTAAGCTGAAGTATCTAAAATTTTAGTGGCAAAGGGATATTTTAATCGCATCACACATTAAAATTTAAATAAAAATTTCACCGATTTTACGAAAGCTTAAATATTTAAACCCCATTTTCTCAAAAGTAACTTAAGTGCACTTACAGCCCTTTACTTATGACCCCCTCAATTTAAATGCACTCTCTATATTGTATGTTGACATCAATAATTAATATGCTAGATAAAGTAGACATTACATAACGAACATAGCCGCCTGAAAAGTTGAGTTTTTTAAAAAAAAATGTTACTAATCTACTGTATTTTGATAAATTCCGTAAAAGTGATGATCAAACTGAAAATCGTAATATCGTATTTCCCTACAACATAAATGGATACACTACTTTTCTCTCCTCCTATACCTAGTAAAATGATTTGTTTACATATTGCTCTAGTAACATCAAACTCCTGTAATGGAAGGGGACAACAGTGTTTCAGAATATAGCCAGGTTAATGTTAAAAATGTTGGTAAAAATAAAGTGATGTCCCTGTATTTCAACAACACACAGTAATTTGCGAAATACATTTTTCTAATAGTGCATAAAGATGCAATTTACCCACTGTTCTCACTGTTATCTTTAAACACTACTGCCTAAAAAAGTAAGTAATCACTTTAGGTATGGTTATTCATTTCACGCACTGCCACAGAAAAGTGCAATATTCAATATACAGCTGCCAAAGAAAAAGTGGCCGCACTCGTGAACAGCGAATATTTTCTAAATCCACTTCGGCTCACGGTGATGTTACAAGATGCTCGTTCTTGTACAAGCAGTTTCGGAACTATGGAGTCGTTCGTTATCTGCGTCTCGTAGAGTAGCAGTAGAGTCCCGTTTAATGATTCTAAGATTGTGAGTTCGAGCCTTTTTGAAGTTATAATTTTATTTTGTTATCATTCTTTAGCGATATAAATAATATTCAAGTTATCAATTGTATTCTGCTACCGTTTTTAGCGTTATGAATAATATTCAAGTTATCATTTATATTCTATTATCGTTATTTAGCGATATAAATAATATTCAAGTTATCATTCATATTCTATTATCGTTATTTAGCGATATAAATAATATTCATATTACCATTTATATTTTGTTATCGTTACTTTGCGATACAAATAATATTCAAATTATAACTTATATTCTGTTATGAATTTTAGCGATATAAATAACATAAATTTAATATTAGATTTGGAAAAATACAGTTTCATAACACTAGTGTTACTTTTTTCTTTTCATATTATTACATTATATTACTCTGTAACACAATAAGATGAAAAAGAGAAACGAGGATTCGAGCCTGAGACGTTAACGTCTGAATTCGGACGTTCTTCCAACTGAGCCACGGAGGCACAAGTAAAGAAGCATAATAATATGCGGAAAAGTTAGCCCAATTCCCCTCCAAGACGTCCTGATGATTTGTGGAAGCTCGTCCAGGACATGTCTACTCGATTGCAAATGTGATCGAGATTGGAGAAAGATGGACTAAATATTGAATCGTGGCTTTTGGTTTGGTTTTTAACTTTTAATTGTTTGAATTTTCTAAGACAAACGTCAGTATGCTTGTTTTGTTTATGCCACGAAAGTGATTTTTGTAGACAATAAAATTTTTCTTTCTTTCTTTCCATTTGCAGCCATAATATCAAAATAAATAATGATAAAGTCATGACATAAAACATTCATGAACCTGACGTTAATTAGGCCTACTAAAACAGTCATAAAAGAGATAACAGCAATTATATTTTCTCTATATCTTAAAAAAAACATAAAAAGCACTCCGTGGTGTTCGAACGCACGACCTCACGAATACCACCCCGGAACGCTACCATTACGCTACAAGTGTAACACGTAGAATATTTTAATTATAACTGTATATAGCAGGCATCGTGGTCCAACAACATGTAACATCGCCTGTCTCCGAATTGTAGCGGAGATACCCGAAGGGGACTTAGTAACTAGAGAGCGGCCACTTTTTCTTTTGACATGAACAAGTGTTCAGATCTCAGAAAGTATGTGTTGTAGGACCCATGTTTATTGGACATTATTTTCTTATTTTGATGCATACTAGCACCTCCTAAAATATTGGATATTTTTATAACATCCTGTATAAACATCCTACTGTATTTTATTCTCAATTGTCTCCGAAAAACAGCTCTTTGAACATAACGGCGTTAATCTCCTTTTCTTCCCCCTCCCAAATGCTCACATTTTAGACGCATATTACAGCCGGGCAGTGATCCAGTACCACAGTGAAACCTATCTTGGGCGTTGGATCGGTCGCGGTGGTGTCATTTTTTGGCCATCGAAGTCACCCGAATTCCCACCATTACATTATTGTGTGTGGGGTTGGTTAAAGAGCGAAATGTACAAGCACAAAGTGAAGACAAGAGAGTAAATGCTTGCCGGCATTTTAAATGATTGTGATCACATTAAGGATTGTTCAAAATGTCTCAAATTAGCAACACGACATCTAGTTACACCAGTTGGAAAATGCATCGAGGTTGACGGATGGACAATTAAACACAACATACAGGTAACGATCTCTTAATTTATGAGTACTATCACATGTAGTATTTCCGTTACTCATATTTTCAACTGATTTCTTAAAAAAAACCGTTGAAATATAAGACATGTTTATATGTTTTTTTTTCCTTTAGAATCGCCCAAACTAACACCCCCTCAATGTATGGCCCTTTCCGTAAGAATTATTCTGTATATAACCTAGGAAGCAGAGGTCTGCATCGGACGTTTTCGCTCTAGCGCCAAGTAGTTCATAGCATAATCCGACAGGTAGCGCACATGCATGATGGGTAAAATTGTTACGAGCGACAAATCCTCGAACGGTATAAGCCGAGCGTTAGACATTCGTTCTTGTTACAGTGATTAACTGTGTAGTAACATCATAGATGTTTATCATTTCAAAACTTTGCAGTGTTTAACTAACCTCTCCATAGTACAACTACAAAACTTGCTTTAAAATGTAATATAAATGTTGTAGGTAAATGTTTTTTTTTTCCCCCGCACAGGAGTGATTTCCTTTTTGCCACATCTGATAGATGTTATTGAATGTAAATGTAATTATTATAAACGGAGAACACAATCACGATAATGCAAGAACTGTATCAAGTTTTCTAGTAGTAGTAGTAGTAGTAGTAGTAGTAGTAGTAGTAGTAGTAGTAGTAGTAGTAGTAGTAGTAGTAGTAGTAGTAGTAATAATAATAATAATAATAATAATAATAATAATAATAATCTCTAATAATTAGTGTATCAATCTTTGCGTCTGTAACAGTTGTGCTGGATGATTATTCGTTTTATCATATTTTCTGTGACGCTATCTCTGTACTTATATTGTTATTAATCTACTGCTTTTTATCAATAATATTTTAAAACGTTTCTACATTGTCGCAGTATATAGCCGGAACACTATGTATGGACCTATCATATTATATATGTGGGAAATCAAATATTGAATAATTATTAATTAGCAATAATAACTGTATATCGAAGTTTTTCATGCTATTTTATTTATAACTTCATGTTACTATTTTGGTACGTTCCATTAGACGTTTGTCATAAACGCAGACAATAAAGCCTTATTTTTACCGTGTGAGCAAAACATATGTGTATCTTATCTGTCGCCTTCCATACAAGATGAGACATGTCGGTGAGATGACCTTGTACTGTGCTTCTATTTATTACGAGCGTATCACGACCGATCGTATCTCACTCGAGGGTGCGACACTCGACCGCGTTCAAGCGAGCGATTTAACTCCAATGCAGCACTCTGCTAGGAAGTTATCCAGCTTCTGTGGATTAGTTGATAGGGAAGTATACGTCGGTGGGATGAGGTCGAATATTCGCCATGGATTACTTGACAATCGCCTTGTATTTGGGAAAAACATCGGCAAATCTGACACATGCAATCAGCCCAGCTGGAATTCTAACCCATACCAGAACGCAGCCTCGGATCATTACACAAAAAAGTTACATCGTTTACACATGAAGTTATTCACACTGAAATTTATTACAAGACGCACATGTAGAGAATTTCAAACGTAGAATGCGTAACCGTCAGAAATGTTCATCACACTTTAATGTAGGTGGATGCCAGTGTTTGCGCCCAATAATTACACATGACGATATCATAACGCAGCGAATAATCTCCATACGCAAATATGTAAAATGTACAATGTACATCATTAGCAGCCATAGTCAGTAATACACTTATGAGCCGGAAATTGTAATTGGTAAGGGCACATGCAAAATATATTGGAGCAGACACATCATTACTGATAACGCTATTTCACATAAAATTTACACAGTGTTAACAGACACAATTAACAACTACATCCTTTTATTTATGCCGCCGTATAGCCAGCAAGCAATTATTTTAGAAAGAAATATCCTCAGAAAATTAACAAATATTTACACAGCATTAAACAGAAGACAATTTCAATTCAAACACTATTCATTCATTCACTGTGTTCTACCCAAGGTATTCACTGCAAACTCGGCATTCTCTAGTCTTTCCTGTTTTCTGCCTTCCTCTTAGTTTTCGCATATGATCCATATAGGCTAGAGACCGGCAAATCAGACAAGACTCACGCCCGTACCTGCTTGCCGTCGGGCGTGGGTTCCGGTGACGCTACAAAGCAAGTTAACTTCTAAGACTGAACCCATTGAGCCCGGGTTTTATAGCTTCAGTCCAGGCGGGACCCAAGAAAGCCTGCCTGTTTTTCTCGTATTATAAGGTAGAGTGACTTGCATTCACGGAAGCCAGTCTGCGCTGGTTAAGATGAAACAGTACTAGTTTGAAATCTAAGTTCGTTGGCTATTTAGTCACTTCAAAAAATCTTTATCTTATGGTCCAACACGGCAGATAATTCTTGATTAAAGAAACACAGTTTTACGATTTATTGCGCTACAGAATTCATAAAATATAAGACAATATTATACATTTCATATTCCTGCGAAGTGTATATGACTCAACAAAATAGTAACATTTCGTAACTTGTGACTTGAAGAGAAGAGAAGGAAATATGTTGAAAAGATATTGGTAACAATTATTATGAATATCAACAACTATTATAGAAAAATGTTTCATTTTCACTTTTTCCTTATCAATAACTGAAAGCCTCATGAATACCTGTAAAATGTATAAAAGTTTTTCGTTCTTCAGAATATTGATTTGCTATTTAACTTCTGAGGGACAGATTTTTTTTTTGAAAGTTTGAATGGTTTGCATTAAATTTATATTACTGCGATGAAAACGAAAGTGCAAATAATTTATAATAACTGTTGGCATTTAATGGATATTATGTTGACGAGAAATAGTTTTCTTTGTCTTTATTAACGGTACGTTTCAGAAGACAACAAATTAAGTTTTCAGTTCTTTATCTATATCTGTAGGCTTCTTGTCAGGTTTGAATGAATTGGTTCATATTTATCATGCATCTGAAAGCAGCACAGTCTGGCGCAGATCAACGGAACCCAACAGTCCTTTCGGGTCACTCTTAGGACTGTTTGGGAGTCACGTGCAACCACAACTGCCTGCCTGCCTGTGAGGGAAGTTGCAGGCGGGCAAACGATACGAAGCGTAAGCCTGCTCACGGACGTAAACAGTCATGGGCAAGCCTGATAAACATTTTGCCTGTCTCTAATATAGGCCTATATTAATGTCGTCTATCATCGGATATCTTCTTCTGCCCCGAACTCTTCTCCCGTTCAACATTCCTTCCAGTGCATCCTTCAGAAGACATTTTCTTCTCAACCAGTGACCCAACAAATTTCTTTTCCTCTTGCTGATCAGTTTCAGCATCATTCTTTCTTCGCCCACTCTTTCCAACACAGCGTCATTTCTTATTCTGTCTGTCCACTTCACACGCTCCATCCTTCTCCATATCCACATTTCAAATGCTTCTGTTCCTTTCTCTTCACTTCATCGTAATGTCAATGGTAGTCTGTGTCATGATAATAATAATAATTCAATTTTGTAATGAGGACGGATGCAAGACCTTGTAATGTAAATAAAGAGAAAAAAATATATCCTTCGAAATTTGTATACCCGCACCACGCAGGAGACAGAATCACGAAAAACTATTCGAGCTATGCTAACGATTCATATAAGAACGCAAAAGTTTATTGAAGCAAAGAGTGGTCCTACAAGCAATGAATATCACAGTACTATAATATAAATTGGAAATCATTTCAGTTAGTTATTTAAAATTAAACGTCAGAATACCATACATACAGCCATGAGCAACTCAATAACATTTGTTTATAATAAAATAAAATAAAATAAAATAAAATAAAATAAAATAAAATAAAATAAAAATTAATTTATAAAAATATGAAAATAAAAAATCACCACCGGCGTAGCTCAGTATGCTAAGGCGTTTGTATGCCGAGCCGGAGTTGCGCTCGGGCGTGGGTTCGATTCCCGCTTGGTTCAGTTTCTTCTGAGGTCCCCAACAGTAAAACAAATGTCAGGTAATCTATGGCGAATCCTCGACCTCATCTCGCAAATACCATTTCGCTATCACCAATCCCATCGACGCTAAATAACCTAGTAGTAAATACAGCGTCGTTAAATAACCAAATAAAAAAACTAATAAAATCTGATTTTAGTTATCTGTTGAAATTCAAATACTGTATTCGAATATCACCTATACTACGAGAATCTCGGAAAAAAGGCTAAACTAATCATTAATTGTAATAAAATCACTTTCAGAAAAAATCTTAACACACAGAGGTAAGAAATAAAAATTGCGAATAAAAGATGATAATATAAATATCAATTTAATCGGAGTTGTGATTATTTTTTCGATATATTTAATTATTTGTTATTTGTCCCACCTGACCTCGAGCATCTTGCTTCTTCGGGTGTGACCCAGTTATAATTTTATTAATACAGGGTGTATCTAAATTCAATACTCAAACTTCTAGGGATGATGCAAGAGACCAAAACAAATATTTTTAAATGATCATGGTCGGAAAATAATTACACTGGTTGACAAGTACTACCATACACAAAAGTCAAATGGTTCGGTCGCGGTGGACCCATTGGATGGCCTGCTCGTTCTCCCGACCTCACCCCACTCGAAGAGCCTGGTGTACAAGACTCAGATACAATCGGAAGAAGAACTCGTCGCTCGGGTGCTTTCAGGTTAAATTGCCCACTTCAAAATGACCAGAGGAAAAATGGCCAGAAACAAAAATGTCCAGAGCAAAATGTCCAAGGGAAAAAGTCCAGTAAAAAATGCCCACATACAAAAATGAGTAACAAAATGTTCAGTATAAAAAATGTTCAATAGCAAAATGCCCACATACAAAAATATCCACAACAAAATGTCAAATATAAAAAAATCCAGTTTCAATTTGAAACACGTATAT
Source organism: Periplaneta americana (assembly GCF_040183065.1). NCBI lineage: Eukaryota > Metazoa > Arthropoda > Insecta > Blattodea > Blattidae > Periplaneta > Periplaneta americana. Next base: position 27,201,324 of record NC_091126.1, read on the forward strand.
GCAGACTTTTCAAGGACACCAACGAACAAACAATGCAGTGGAAGCATTTCATAGTAAATTTCAGAAGATGGTCCCTGCTCATCATGGGAGTGTAGGAAGGTTAATTCAAAACATCAAACATGAACAACATGAGAAGGAAACTCTGATACATCACATTCGAGTAGGTCATCGAAATATTAGGCCTCCAGTTAATAAACATAGGCTACCAAAGAAACCAACAACGGATAGAGGCAATCGTCAGGAGATATCATGAATGCAAAGACAGGAATTATATAAAACGCTACCTTCGTGCAATATCTTATCACTTCAAAATGCATGGACAGCCAGAAGAGGAAGGTCAAGATCAAGAGATAGAGTAAAAAATGCATTGTAAATTGGAGATTACTGTGTGTTTATTCGTACATAAAAAATTATGATCTCATATAGGACATTTAAATAAAAAATTTATTGTAAATTAGAGATTTCTGTGTGCTTATACCTAAAAAAGTATGTATGTATGTATGTATTTATTCACACTGCAATGGGTATATACCCGGTGGCAGTGGTAACTAATTAACTCAATAATGACAATAATAAACTTATTAATTAAACATACAGTTAATAATACCAATAATTAATAATAATAATAATAATAATAATAATAATAATAATAATAATAATAATAATAATAATAATAATAGGGAATATCCTAAATTAAATGAAGCACGATCCTCATTTAAAATAAATCTAATTTGTATCTTAAATCTAAGTTCGAACTAAAACCCACGAGTATGATATGTTCATATCTGCACAAGTACCTTTCCACATTACACTCATTTCGCTGTCAACTCACTCACTGCACTGGAACTACGACATATTTCACTGATTCTATCCTGATTTCACTAACACTTCAAAAACATTTCACTGTTCAAATACTTTGCACTGCCACTATAAACTATAAAGCTTCCATGACAGGAACACGTTTCACTTATACTACACACTTCACTGACACAACATAATTCTTCACTGATACAACACTTCAAAAACAAAATATCATTTACATCCTTTACATACTGTGTATAATTACCGTCTATTAGTGAAGTCCTTAAGCCTATTTTTAAATACGTTTTTGGTTGTTGGTAAAGCCTTTTGTAAGTCTGCAGGTAAAGCATTCCATGATCTCCTGTATAGAACATTTTACATTTCTGCACATTTAAACAAGTGGACATTTAATTCTATGGACATTAATATAAGTAGACATTTTAATTTATGGACATTTATACAAGTGGACATTGTATTTGTGGACATTTATATTTTATGAACCTTTATGTGAGTGGTCATTTTGCTAGTGGACATTTCTGTTTGCGAACGTATTGAAATGGACCTCCAATCGCTCGGGTGCTTGCAGCTGCTGACGCTCTACAGCAAATGCCTGGAATTATTTTAACGTTTACGACAGGTAATGACAAGTCGTTGCAGGGTTCGTATTGATGTAGGAGGCTGCACTTTTGAACAGCTTTTTTTAAATGAATACAAATTGAAGTGATTTTGGAGAATGAGTGCCATAAGTATCGTTACAACTGTATTCTCTATTCCTTACAGTAGAGTACAGTTTCTGATTTTGTCAATCAAAAATTGTTTTCGACCCATGGTCATTCAACAAAAAAAAAATGCTTGTTTTGGTCTCTTATATCATCGCTAGAAGTTTAAGTATTGAGTTTAGATACACCCTGTATAAAAATTATAATATGTATCAGAGTGCTGCATTGGAGTTAAATCGCTCGCTTGAACTCGGTCGAATCTCGCACGCTCGAGTGTGATAAGATCGGTCGTGATACGCTCGTCATAAATAGAAGCACAGTACAAGGTCATCTCACCAACATGTCTTATCTTGCATGGAAGGCGACAGATAAGATACACGTATGTTTTGCTCACACGGTAAAAATAAGGCTTTATTTTCTGCGTTTATGACAAACTTATAATGGAACGTACCAAAATAGTAACATGAAGTTATAAATAAAATAGTATGAAAAACTTCAATATACAGTTATTATTGCTAATTAATAATTATTCAAAGTTTGATTCACCACATATATAATATGATAGGTCCATACATAGTGTTCCGCCTATATACTGCGACAATGTAGAAACGTTTTACAATAGTAATATGCGTTACAAGAGCGGTATGTTGAAGTTTTCATGTTGGAGGAAAAGTTTCAAAAAGCGAAACGTAGTTGAGCTTTTTTAATTTCCGAGAATTGAAAGAAAACATACCGCTCGTGTATCGTACATTCTTTGTGCCAAGATCATTTATTACAGACCTGAAAGACGAATTTCTAATTAGTTGCAATGAAATCTCCATCTTGGTTTCTGTTCAATGACGGCAAATTTGCAAAACAAAAATATTTATCTTCAACATTGTTGCTTTAAAATATTTTCTGTGTTTACTATACTCCAGCAGGCCGTGATATACGTCTGTCTTTTCTTTCCCTCAGTCTATGATGAGTCTGGAATCTTGTTGATTTTTTTACGGCTTTCTTAATGTTACATGCATCACGAATGCAGTAACTTTAGTGGAGTTATAGAGTTTACTTAATTTTTGCAAATATTTAAAAACAATAATTAATAGTGCAATTTAAGTGAAATTGCAGTGGTAAGTTTCCATTTTATAATTATTACTATATTGAACGTCTCTAAAGATAATATGTTAAAAGCTAAAGCAGTAAAATCAATATGTCACTTATGCAGTAAGAAGAGGGAAATTGTTATGTGTGTCAGGTTGGGAATACTGAATATGGAATTTTAGACTTTCCGCGTATTGGTTTTGTGCGGAAACCAAGCAAATACGCACGATCTCGCACAAAATATTATTACATAGTAGTAAATTAATAACAATATTAGTACAGAGATAACGTCACAGAAAATATAATAAAACGAATAATCATGCTGCACAACTGTTACAGACACAAAGATTGATACACTAATTATTAGAGATTATTATTATTATTACTAGAAAACTTGATACATTTCCTGTATTATCGTGATTGTGTTCTCCGTTTATAATAATTACATTTACATCCAATAACTTCTATCAGATATGGCAAAAACAAAATCACTCCTGTGTGGGGGGGAAACAATTACCTACAAAATTTGTATTACATTTTAAAGCAAGTTTTGTAGTTGTACTATGGAGAGGTTAGTTAAACACTGCAAAGTTTTGAAATGACTATTACACTTTTACTACGTCACACTACTTTCGACCAATAAAACGGTACGAAAGGACGTCTTTCAACCAATCATGGCCGCTTATCGCACAATTTTATCGCGTCTCTAGCATTTGTTTAATTTTATCGCGTCCCTAGCATTTGCTTATTTTTATCACTACTCTAGCATTTGTTTCTTTGTTTGCCAACATTTCAAACTGCACTGGTCTGGCCGTCAAAAAACAGTCGATGCACATCACTTTCAAATATGACTCGCATTTTGGCATTCAAGAACAAGAATTAATAAAGATCACTGGTCATATATGAAGAGCACCATTCGGAAATCCTGAATGAGTTGAGGGATACACCATGTACATCAACGAGTTCACTTCTTTTACGCACACGTCCAATATAACATCAACTGAACCACCAAAACATTCAAATTTGAAAATTGTATACTTTCAATAATTGTTTCTTTTAAAATTATCCATGTTTATTTTTATTTCATCATCGTTAATTAAAACGTTTCTTGTTTATTTCATCATCCCTAATTAAAACTTTTCTAACACTTGTTTATATTATTTAGGTTACGTTTGTTATAGCTTCTGCTGTATGATATTATGGATAGTCACGTATCAGAGATTGTTTTATATTAAGATTTATTGAAAATCATCTGTCAAGTGGCGTTGATTACTGGGATCCGGATGATTGAAATGGAATGCAAAATGTTTTAATAAAAATGAAACTGAATCAACAAACCTTCTTGACTAGTAACAATCCACAGAGTTCAATGATGATTCCATAGTTGGCACAACTGATACCGGTAACAAGAAAACATCATCATAAAACACTACTGCCATCTAGCGTAATGTTGAGATGGTACAATAATACATTTGAAGACAGTTGTATTTTCGTAAGCCAATTAATATTTTATTGTATACTTTGTTACTTCTAATCTTTATATAGCCTACTTTCTTCTAATCGTGTAATAGTCAATTAAATCCCACTCGAGTTTTGTTTTTCTCTAGATAAATCAAAACCTCTAGTTAGATTACTGTTGATAATCATCTATGATGTTATTACACAGTTCATCACTGTAACAAGAACGAATGTCTAACTGCTCGGCTTATACCGTTCGAGGATTTATCGCTCGCGACAATTTTACCCATCATGCTGTGCGCTACCTATCGAATTATGCTATGAACTACTTGACGCTCGAGCGAAAACGTCCGATGCGGACTTCTGATATGTATATTGTAAGAAATTCCTAATATAGTTTAGTGTCATTTTGAACCTTAACGAAAACACTCAAAGAAAGTAAAGAATGAAGGAAAGAGAAAAGATAAAGTCATTTACAGAAACACAAACAAGGGCTAGTGAAATAATAAATTAAGGAAAGAAATGAGTTAAGAAGAGGGAAACGAAAGGGAGAAATACATGCATTATATAAAACTAGGAGGTCATTTAGGTAACTTGGTCAAACAGTCTAGAGTGGAAGCCGCACAGCTCAAGGAAGAGGGAGATGTAAAGTTTCCCACCGCAGAAAAAGCCTTTGCATACTTCCAGATTTGCGAACTGAATAGGAGAGAACGAAGTCAGACGTAAATTCAATAAATTTCGTTTCAGTCTGATGTTATGAGCGGCGCCAGCCAGATAGGCCCGAGGAAAAAGGTTTTCAATGTTGCAGATAATTAGAGCGGAGTATACTCACTTGGAGCGCCTCCCCACTCCAGCAAATCAGTTATAAAACACGGAGCACATGAAGAAGGGTGTAATTAAAAGTTGGATATTTTTTAACTCAACCGCAGCGACCAACCTAATCCCGGGACGCTTCTATATTCAAATTATGAAATGTGGGCTTCGATTAAGGAATCCCGAGAATTTTATATAAAAGCGTAGATGTAATAATAAAGAGAACAATGCTAAATTGTTCATTGGCCTACTTTCTCATAACACATTCTACACCGTAACTAATGAAATTGTAATTTTACGTGAAATTCTACCCAACGAATTGGCTACGATCGGCTTCTTCCTAAATTCATAACCATTCCATAATTAAACTCATTTCTGATTGAGGTTCTGGCTGATATGTCCATCTATTATCAGGCAGTCTTCTCCCAAAACGAGTCAAGTCTACAAGAATGGAAAAAAAATGTTTGCTGTATTTCTAATATTCTTTGTAATTGTCAGAGTTCTGCCGTACTTTCCCCCTCGAAACGCACTTCCATGAAGTAAATATTAAGGTAGGAATATAACGATTTTTTGCGAAACATGTTAGGTCCATAGCCAGATTTCGATCGAAACATTTTTAAGTCCTTTTCGCATTTGTGCCGGAAACAAATCTTTTGCATCTTCACATTTACATATGTATGTATGTATGTATGTATGTATGTATGTATGTATGTATGTATGTATGTATGTATGTATGTATGTATGTATGTATGTATGTATGTATGTATGTATGTACTGAGTGTTCATTTCAAAGTGTGTAATGACGTCACTATTGTGAGTCAGCGATTTGAAGCGAGTTTCAGCTTTTATGTCAGAGAAGTTGCCTATTATTCAAGGCGTTCAATCTGAACTTGAGAACGTGTACGGTATAACTTGAATTTCGTAGCAATAGATGACGGTCTCTACGGTCTGTGTGCTACCATAACCTCTTTCGAACTGTATTTTGCGCGGGCAAATCGTACGCAGGGTATTTGTTATCATCGGTAACGGCAACATTCCACAACACAAATCAAATGCTCCGTGCCCATGTTGACTGTCGAAGTTAATGTCAACAAATATGTAAGTAATAGTCTTAACCCTCTCCACATAAAGAAAAAAAGTCACCTCAGTACGTGTTTCCAAACAGTTCACATTCCTGCCACTACCGGCGTTACCGTACGTATCGGTAAGTACCTTTCAGAATTAACGCCGTGCTTGCCAGGCAACGTCTCTGGCACATAGGTAATACGCCTTTGCGGAAGTGTAGGAAGATTGAATTCTCTAGGCTCATCGGCTAGCCACATGACGGCATACAGCGAGCCATGACACACTTTGAACTGAACACGCAGTATGTATGTATGTATGTATGTACTGTATGTATGTATGTACGTATTCTAATTAGAGCACCTCGCTATCCTCTGTTGAATATTTTTACTTAGTGACTAAGTACGGGAAATGGGTCTCGGAATAGCTCAGATGGAAAGAGCATTCAGCGCGCCAAGCTGAGGGTCCTGGGTTCGATTTCCTATGCCGGAACGAATTTTTCTCCATTAATAAGTATTTTCACATTTGTTCAGGAAACAGAAATCCTTCGTGCATGCGCATTTGTTCAGGAAACAGATGAGTATGAAGATGACCGTTGTCAGCCAAGACATGGAAATGACTCCACATGTACTAACAACATCCACTAAAGAATAACCGAATCTGATTGGCGACTATGACATTCTGATTGGCACGATTCTGCAAAAATAACTACCTCTGCGTGGCTAGTAATCAAAGGGATGCCAAATTTTAACCTTTAGAGAGCGACGGTAATACCTAGGATGTCTTTGTGTCTTGTTTATATGTATTTCCAGAGCGAATATGACAATGCATGGAATGGAAAACAATCAATTTCCATTAATAATGTTTTTGAGAGAACACTCAAAGCGATGAAGAAGTAATATTTACTGGAACTTGGCGAAAATAAGAACGATGAGAAAATGTGGGAATTTAATGATAAAATACACATATTTGGTCAAGTTTTTGTTAAAGTGTCCATAAAATCGATAAAATACATTCAAATTAAAGGAGATATAGGCCTACTGCAGTTACATGAGCACTTTATAAGTCTGTTGAGCTTCCGAAAAAAAGCGACAAATTTAATGGAATTTTAAAAATGTCACTTTTGCCGTTACAGATTTCAATTTTTCATCCAGACAACGCGGAAGGTTATTTTACTACGTTTTATCAACATCTTATGTTATTTAGCGTCTAAGAGATGACGGTGATAATGCCGGTGAAATGAGTCCGGGGTCCAGCACCGAAAGTTACCCTGCATTTGCTCATATTGGGTTGAGGGAAAATCCCGGAGAAAACCTCAACCAGGTAACTTGCCCCGATCGGAATCAAACTCGGACCACCTGACAACGCAGAAAAATCACAAAAAGAAGAAGAAGAAAAGAAAATCTGTGTAAAACAAAAATGCATTCAATATATTACAGGAATAGTTCAGAATTTTTTTTAGTAATTCAGTGATATTTTAGCAGAAGAAAGGAAGCTTTCGAAATTAGAATATAGAGATTCGTAGACGGACGCAGAGACAGGAGAGGAGACAACAGTGCAACGCATATGTTCCCGACAATAATACTGGAAATGTGTGCTTCTGCAAAAACTTCAAGTTCCGGCTATCCTCAATATTTTTTGTGTAATTTGTTAATTACAAAGTAACAAAAAATACTCTCCATTACTTCCAAATGTATACCACATAATTATAATATCGAAAATGCATTAGCTTACGCGGAAACAATAAAACAGTCTCAATAAAGGAATTCCCGTTTGATTTCTCCCTTCAAACTCGTCATGTACAATTTTATTCTAAAACACATTTGATGTTACGGCATTTGGGTCTTCATCCAGCACCAACTGTCACATCAGAAATTAATTAGCCGCAATCATTTTGAAACTGATGGCTCATTTTCGTAGGATTCGTCATACTGAATTCACTGTTTACCTAGGTTCATATGGTATATTATGTAACTTCACGTTCAGTATTTATTCTCACTACAAACAAATTAAATGATATTGTAACAAGGCCTTGTGGTGGTAGGTAGTAAATATCATGAAACGTCAATCGCACTTAAAAATAGTATAAAATATTTCTATGGAGGTTTATCAATTAGTAAGTTTATTTGTCCTGACTATTACACTTTTACTACGTCACACTACTTTTGACCAATAAAACGGTACGAAAGGACGTCTTTCAACCAATCATGGCTGCTTATCTCACAATTTTATTGCGTCCCTAGCATTTGTTTAATTTTATCGCGTCCCTAGCATTTGTTTAGTTTTATCACTACCCTAGCATTTGTTTCTTTGTTTGCCAACATTTCAAACTGCACTGGTCTGGACGTCAAAGAACAGAAAATTACAAACCACTCCAGTCGATGCACAGCACTTTCAAATATGACTAGCATTGGCATTCAAGAACAAGAATTAATAAAGATCACTGGTCATAGCTATGCATCTTCCCTGAAACCTATTTACAAATAAATGGAGAGCACCATTCGGAAATCCTGAATAAGTTCAGGGATACACCATGTACATCAACGAGTTCACTTCTTTTACGCACACGTCCAATATAACATCAACTGAACCACCAACCACTAGAACATTCAAATTTGAAAATTGTACTTTCAATAATTGTTTTTTTTAATTATTCAAGTTTATTTTTTATTTCATCAACGTTAATTAAAACGTTTCTTGTTTATTTCATTATCTCTAATTAAAACTTTTCTAACACTCGTTTATATTATTTAGGTTATGTTTGTTATAGCTTCTGCTATATGATATTATGGATAGTCACGTATCAGAGATTGTTTAATACTAAGATTTATTGAAAATCATCTGTCAAGTGACGTTGATTACTGTGATCCGGATGATTGAAGTGGAATGCAAATGTTTTAATAAAAATGAAACTTAATCAACAAATCCTTCTTGACTAGTAACCGTCCACAGAGGTCAATGAAGATTCCACAGTTGGCACAACTGATAACAAGAAAACAGCTAATCATAATACACTACTGCCATCTAGCGTAATGTTGAGATGGTACAACAATACATTTGAAGACAGTTGTATTTTCGTAAGTCAATTAATATTTTATTTTATTCGAGTACTTTGTTACTTCTAATCTTTATACAGCGGATATCAACAACTGTTGTTCTGGTAGGCTATAAACTCTCGGGCATATAAAAAAGCATTTTTTTTTTTTTGTTGAATGGATTTTCCTCAGTAGTATGTTCAAAAAATCTCTAAATATCTCCCCTAATTCTGGAGTGATGACCTAAAATTTGAAACTGTGTCAACTGAATCGGTCATTTAAATATGAAAAAAAATCTCATTTTCGATAAGTTTGTCGCCCATTTCCCCTAACTTGCGTTTTCCAAATCCGTTTCCTTCAGGACTTCCACAACTTCTTTAGATAAATTCTGCATGCAAGTGTATTTCATACTGGAGAAAAAAAACCTTACCTCCAATACTGTTTCTTCATTTCAAATCATTTTTTCATTAATAATTCTTCATATAAAAATAATTAAAATTTAAAATTCATAGCAAAAAATCGTAAGAAATATTTCTTATTTATATATGAAGAGTCCACTGCAAGAATGATGGGTGTCATTTGGAATACATTTTGCAGGAGAAGCAATTGAAAGTTTGAAACGCTTAGCGCTCAAAACTTAACTGTAATTTTCCGATCATTACTGGACAATGACTATCAGTGTTAATGCCATATAACTCTCTATGTACATTCTATATATCTTAAGCTATGCACTGACAGTCTTGGTTCATTTTGGACAAGAAAGTGACATCCATCATTCTTGCAGTGGACTCTTCATATTCCATTGATAATGGCAGCATATATTAACACACTCATTATGAATAAAATAGAGAAGAAAGCTAAAATACAAGTATATATTAAAAACTGTACAATATACCAACGAAACTGATTTTCTTTGCACAAATGGCACCCCAATTCAAAAATATAATTACCCGTAACAATAAAAGTGCTGCCTAGTAACTATACCAAATTCCAGCGCAAAATTAATAAATTAGATTCTCGCTGATATGCACGTCTATTATCAGGCAGTAAACCTACATCTCACTTGACAATATTTGTCAGAGAAAAAAAACAATTGCTTTTATGCACCTGAAGTCTGACTAGTGTAATATGTAGCCAGGCGGCAATGTATTCAATGGAGGGAAAAAGAAACTGGCCATCCTACCCCATTATCTTCTGGCCTAGTTGCCTCATAAGTGGTGCCTTCTTGGTGTCACTTGTGAGGCTCAGACCTGTCTTCGGATAGTTGACTAAACAGCAATAACAATGTACAAACTACATTTCTAATTTTACTAAGTTTATACTAGGGAAAGTTGTAGGTAGACCTACATATAAATCACTAGTACGTCCAGTAATGGAATATGGTGCTGCATGTTGGGATCCTTACAGATTAGAACATATTAAGACACTGGAAAAAATTCAAAACCGGGCTCTTAAGTGTTGTCGGAAAAATTCACCATTAAAATGGGACACACTCACGGAGAGGAGAACGCGAATTCGATTATGCGCACTGTTCAAAACATACAGAGGTGAGCCTGCCTGGAGAGAAATAAAAAATAGGTTGCAGCCGCCAAATTACTCTTCAAGGAACGACCACTCATACAAATTGAGGGAAAGAAGGCAGAGGATGGACACTGGAAAGTTTCCTTTTCTCAATCGTACTATCAGGGACTGGAATGCTTTACCTGCAGACTTACTAAAGGCTTTACCAACAACCAAAAATGCATTTAAAAATAGGCTTAAGGACCTTACTAATAATAGACGGTAATTATACACAGTACTTAAAGGGTGTAAATGATATGTTGTTATTGAAGTGTTGTATCAGTGAAGATTTATGTTGTGTCAGTGAAGTGTGTTGTATCAGTGAAGAAGTATGTCGTGTCAGTGAAGTGTGCTGTGTAAGTGAAACGTGTTCCTGTCAGTGAAGCTTTATAGGTTATAGTGGCAGTGCATAGTATTTGAACAGTGAAATGTTTTTGAAGTGTTAGTGAAATCAGGATAGAATCAGTGAAATGTGTCGTAGTTCCATTGCAGTGAGTGAGTTGACAGCGAAATGAGTGTAATGTTGAAAGGTACTTGTGCAGATATGAACATATACTCGTGGGTTTTAGTTCGATCTTAGTTTTAAGATACAAATTAGAATATTTCAAATGTTATTTTAAGTTATCGTTTCATTTAATTTAGTATATTCCTTGTTGTTGTTGTTATTATTATTATTATTATTATTATTATTATTATTATTATTATTATTATTATTATTATTATTATTAATTATTAGTATTATCATTAATTGTATTTTTAATTAATAAGCTTATTATTGTCATTATTGAGTGTAATTAGTTACCACTGCCACCGGGTATATACCCATTGCAGTGTGAATAAATACATACATACATATCTCATTAATGAGAACTCTACGGGAACGCATAGAATAGTACATTATGCAACGAGCCTATAATGAAGGTAATTAAGAAGTGAGTATGGATATTTATGAAACGAGCGTAAGCGAGTTTCATAATTTTCATACGAGCTTCTTAATTACCATTATAGGCGAGTTTCATACGACTTTTTATACTCGACCATATTTCTAACTTGATATTATTAATTTTATTGTATCTGACCTGGAGCAATGTCCCGTATGTTGTGAGATGTGCGCAGACGCGAAAGTATTGATTTTTTCCGAGGAACAGATTTCCACATTGACCTTGCTAGGCCATAAGAACCTACAGAGATAACATTGAAATAAAATTAGATATTGAAAAACGAGATGACAAATTGAATTTATTTGAATATTATTTACAATTAACGCTAATTATTATAGTAACAGAACATAACCTTCTGCGACAGTATTGGATTTCCAGCCTCCGTGACTTTTCGCTAATTCTCTTTCGATTGCATATCCGAGAATAATCGGTACTTGCGGTTTTATAACGGTAGAAAACTGACCTGTACAGTTGTAACCTGAGTCGCCATTGGCTGAAAGACCTGACCTTTCATTCATTCATTCATTTATTTTATTCCATAGATCTTACATGAGCAATGAAGCTTTAAGATGTGGAACATGTCAACATTTTACAATATTACAATTACAATTTTTACAAATTTTTATAGTTTTACAATTTAGTAATTTTCTACAATTTTTACAATTTTGTACATTTTTTTTTTACATTTTGGCGAGATGTAGTGAGATGAGATGAGGTCCGAGGATTCGCCAAAATATTACCCGGCATTTGCCTTTTCTGTGGGGGAAACCTCGGAAAAACCCAACCAGGTAATCAAATCAAAGGGGGTAATCAAATCAAAGGGGTTGATGCCCAGGACTCGCCATAGACCATCCGGCTTCAGTCCCACGGCTGGGGAAAACCTCCGAAGAGACCAAAGTCCAAAGGGGGATCCAACCCAAGCCCGAACGCAGCTCCGGATCAGCAGCCCAGCGAGTCTGTCGACTGAGCTACATCGATGGCTCTACTAAAAGTATACAATACATAGCCAATCAGATTATTAAATTTACAAACGCAAACGATCATTCTTAAGTTGAGCTATATTATAATACAAAACAATTTAATTAAATTTAAGGCATAAACAATTCAACCAGTTGTGATATACAGAAATTGATAATACATATCATGCAAACTACTTCAAATTACAAACACAAACAATTTATCAGTAGAGCTATATAGATTACTATTCAATTTAAAGCATATACAATTCTTCGGCCAAAACTATACAAATATATACAATACAAAGTAGCATACTTTCATTAAGCTATACAAATTTGTGCAATTAATATCAAGTAGATTAATTCAATTTATAATCATAAACAATTCATCAGTTGAGCTATACATATTACCATTCAATTTACAGTAGGTCTATATACAATTCATCAGTAGAGCTACACAGACTAGTAATCATTTTAAGAACATATACAATTCATCAGCCAAACTATACAAACATATACAATCAAATTAGTTCAATTTACAAACTTATTTTCGTTAAGCTATACAATTCATATGAAGTAGATTAATTCAATTTATAAGCTTAAACAATTCATCAGTTGACCTATACAGTATACTATTCAATTTACAGTACATACAATTCATCAGTTATGCTAAACAAAAAATACAATACATAGTAAACAGATTAAGTCAATATAAAAACATATTTTAGTTGAGCTATATAAAATTGTACATGTCATTTAAGTAGAATAATTCAATTCACAAGCATAAACAATTCATCAATTGTGTAGAAGGTATGAGTATGTAGAAATTTGGTTAATTCTTTTCTGAACCTTTTCTCGTTCTTCAAATCTTTAAGATATTTAGGCAGTGCATTGAAGACTGTTATACATGAATAGCGAACTCCTTTTTTAAAACAGCTTAGACTAACAGAGGGTAGATGAAGATCTGATTTATGTCTTGTATTAATATGATGAATGTCTTGATTAGTACTGAATTTATCTTGGTTCTTAATATACAGCATCATTAGGGAAAGAATGTATTCACAAGGTAAAGTCAAGATTTCTAAGTTTCGGAAAATATTTTTACATGAGGTCCTTTTATGCACACCGGCCATTATTCTTATAGCTTTCTTTTGTAAAACAAAAACGTGTTTAGCTTCAGACGAGTTACCCCAGAATATTAATCCATATTTCATTACAGAGTGAAAATATGCAAAGTATGACATTTTAAGTAAGTTTATATCACCAATAGTAGATAAGGATCTTAATGCATAACAGGCAGAGCTCAATTTACGAGTAATACATTCTATATGCGTTTTCCAGTTCAAGTGATTATCCAATTCTAAACCAAGAAACTTTGTGCTTATAGATTCTTTGAGATGAGTTCCATTTAATCGAATACTGTAGGAAACCTGAGCACTATTATGTGTACTAAATTTGACTGCACTGGTTTGATCAACATTAAGTGCTAGTTTATTTGCATGGAACCATTCATGCATTAGATTCAGCACTGTATTAGAAGTGTTTATAAAATGATCGTATTGTTTGCTTGAAATAATTACACTTGTATCATCTGCAAATAAAATTACATGGGATGAATTGTTTATGGTCAAGGCTAAATCATTAATATAAACTAGAAACAACAATGGACCTAAAATTGACCCCTGCGGAACACCATGTTTAATATTTTTAAATTCTGAATGAGTAACTTTATGACTATTTGGTACATTTATTTCTACTTTTTGTTTTCTATTTGATAAGTACGATGTAAACCAACCCAACATCTCATCTTTAATACCATAAAACTTCAATTTTTTTACTAATATACTATGGTCTACACAATCAAATGCTTTAGCTAAGTCACAAAAAATCCCACCTACATGTAGTTTCGAATTTAATGAATTTAGTATTTCATCCACCAAACTAAAAGCAGCATTCTCTGTCGATTTTTGTTTTCTAAATCCAAACTGTTCTAAAGCTAATATATTGTTGGACTCCAGGTAATGATATAATCTATTATACATAACTTTCTCAAACACTTTTGAAAATGTTGTTAATAATGATATGGGTCTGTAATTAGCAATAGTACATTTATCTCCCTTTTTGTATATTGGTTTTACTATTGAATATTTGAGTCTTTCTGGAAAAATACCACATTGCATTGACAGATTGCATAGATAGCTTAACGGAGGGTATAATATTTCAGAACAAGCTTTCAGAACTTTACTTGGAATTTCATCATATCCAGAGGACTTTAATGAGTAGGTGTACTTTAATGACATGCATTAAAGTTCTGCTACCAGGTGTATAATTACTACATTTCGGCATGGTCGAGCATAAAAATCATTATACTAGTCTTGCTAATATTTAAAGCGCAGACATAACTTGATGTACGATAATTACCTACACCAATATAATGGATCAGGTATTAATGTTTTAAAGTGTGGGACAAATCTTTAAGGTACATAGATTTATTTTTCTTTACACGTTATGAAATATTTCATATAAAAATTATCTCGAAAAGGAAGCAAAAAGAGAGTATTAAACTCTTTTATTTTAAATGTCTCAAAAAATAACTTCCTGAAACTAATGACATTACTTACGGTTTATCCCGTTTGTCTCACTTATTTTGTCTTAGTTTCCACATTTCATTATGTATTTTTTCTCTTTCTGTATGTTATATATGTCTGATTTTCACTGAATTATATTTATATTGTCTTATGATTATCTCTTTCAATTTTTGTGTACTATATTTTAATGTTTACTCCTGGTTGAATGTTACAGAAGGCTCTTTGACCTTAACTCTGTTAGGTAAAATTAATAATAATAGTAATAATAATAATAATAATAATAATAATAATAATAATAATAATATTTCTAGTAGAATATTTTACGACGCTATATCAACATCTTAGGTTATTTAGCGTCTGAATGAGATGAAGGTGATAATGCCGGTGAAATGAGTCCGGGATCCAGCACCAATAATAATAATAATAATAATAATAATAATAATAATAATAATAAATAAGAAATAAACGTCAAAATGACCATTTTTGAAACTTTGCTGGCCTCTACCGTCCTTACGCCTGGGGCAGAGGGTTGTCCTTTACACTGGAGATAGAGTTCGAGGAACTGTATTCGCCGCACTTATCAGCTTTGTTATTATTATTGTTATTGTTATTATTATTATTATTATTATTATTATTATTATTATTATTATTATTATTATTATTGTCTTTTAGTCCTATCATAAAGTAGAATTAGGATATGAATATTGTAAATAACTTAATTATGTATCATGTTTAGTTAATATTTCATTATAGCCCATGTAAGTTTGTTAATGTGAATGAAAATTATTTTTATCCATGACCATAACGAAAAACATGCCTTTACTAAGTACTTTTGCGTGTGTAACGTAGGCTTTTATTCAACATTACTTTATTTCACTAGTGAGATAAAGACTTTACCTCACAGTTTGTACTTTATCTCACAGTTCATTAGTATTTTCCTAGTACCCGGGTATATACGTATACTTCTCCATTGAACTATTACTCAAGAAGTTAATATATTAGTTACTAGATGTCACTACCTCTACTTCTTTATTACCATTTCTTAAATATACATATCACTCAATCTCCTTCTCTTTTCTCTATCTGCTACGTCGTAATTTGTACATTACATCCATATCTAATATGCATCTTTTTAAAATTTTGTATTAATTTACCTTTTGGGATGCGAGGAGATTTGAACCTGCGAAGTTCGGTTTATAGGATTTTAAAACAACACGCGTTAGCCAACTGAGCTAAACAGACACATTGATTAATTAAGTTTTTATATTCCTCTTAAGTTTACAGAAGTAAAATGTGAAATTATTTTAATCACAATAGTACCGTGAGAACTTCTAAATAATCCCTGAAACTTCAAAAAGACGAAAATACACGTTTAAAATGAAAAAAATATATATTAAAATTATATAATTAATTATAATTTGTTATTTATCCAACGCCTTAGATACCATTCTTTACTAATCATGGCCTCCTACATCATGACCTACCTAGTACACGTATTGATTCTAAAATACATGCCATGGTATGTGATTACATGAGGACTTATTTTCAACATATTTTCTTTTATAAAACATAATTTTTCGTTATGGTCATGGATAAAATTACTTATGGTACTTGTGAGCGTGATCTTTATTGCACTTACCTCACAAGTACCATAAATAACTATTATATTTATATATGACTTTCCTATTTTTGTCATTGTTTCAATATGTATTTTACTTCTGGAGTGTGGAAGAGAAGGCATCATGGCCTTAACTCTGCCAGAATGAATGAATGAATGAATGAATGAATGAATGAATGAATGAATGAATGAATGAATAAATAAATGAATAAATAAATAAATAAGTAAATAAATAAATTAATTAATAAAATAAAATAAATAAATACATAAATAAATGAATAAATAAATTAATTAATTAATTAATAGATAATTAAACAAATAATTAAGTAATTAAGTAAGTAACTAAGTAAGGGAGTGAGCGAGTGCACGAATGAACGAATGAATAAGTAAATAAGTAACTAAGTATGTAAGTAAGTAACTTAGTAAGTAAGTTAGTTAGTAAGTAAGTAATTAAATAAGTGAATAAGTGAATGAATGAATGAATATTATTTTGTCACATTATAGTCATGGAAATATTGATTAATATCGATATTATATCAGTTTCCGTATCGATAAACACACCTCATATAAATACCCCTTTCAATAAGCAAGATCAAACGAAATTCCGACTGGTACTTTGGATTTACTGTCTGTTGCAAAGTGACGTCACTCTGTTTTCGACTATGCGTAGTTACCGTGTGAGCGATGATGCAGGATCATTGCCGCCTTCGTCATCACTCTCAAGAATTGGGAGTCTCATTACCTACGTGAGCGTTCGGCGTTGCATTACGACGAAATGGGAAATACTTCCCTTTCTTCGACTCTTCTGTCACGTACGCACAAGAAATACGTATTAAACACGTTCGAAGAAATTAGCTTAAATCAAATCTCTATTACAGGAAGCAATTTTCTTCTTTCGCTTGGAAATTTATGGAAGCTATAATACAGAAGCTTTTTTTACTATTATTTCAAGTACGTGCTGGAACTGTGAGTCGTAGCACATGAACTTGCGATGCCAATTTCAGAACAATAGAGTACGTTCATTTTTTAATTTTCAATATAGTTTCAAAATACCGTGCATGTAATGACTTGTCTTAAACGTCGTTGAAATTTATTAACGTTTCAACATAAATTCCCCGACAAAAACGTTTGTGCTATGTTGTAACAAAACGTCGAAACATCGAAAAGCAGGATAGATTCCCTACTGATACGTAGCTTGATGTAAGTGAATCAATGATATTCTGAACAGAAACGGTTTAAAAATAGTAAAAGGGGTTCTGATATGTGAATGTCCTCGAAAGGGCGTCTACAACCATAATCATCATATACAACCTTCATTCATTAATAGTGTTCTGACCTTCACTGCAAACCTAGTATTCTCCAGTCTTTCCTATTTTCTGATTTCCTCTTTGTCTCCTTATATGATCCATATATCTTAATGTCGTGTATCACCTGATATCTTCTTCTGCCCCGAACTTTTCTCCCGTTCACAGTTCCTTCCAGCGCATTCTTCAGTAGGCAGTTTCTTCTCAGCCAGTGACCCAGCCAATTCCTTTTCCTCTTCCTGATCAGTTTCAGCATTATTCTTTCTTCATCCACTCTTTCCAACACAGCGTCGTTTCTTACTCTATCTATTTCACACGCTCCAACCTTCTCCATATTCACATTTCAAATGATTCTATTCGCTTCTATTCACTTCGTCGTAATGTCCATGTTTCTGCTTTATACAATGTTACATTCCACACAAAGCACTTCACCAGTTTCTTTCTTAGTTCTTTCTCCAGAGGTCCGCAGAAGATTCCCCTTTTTCTATTATAAGCTTCCTTTTCCAATGCTATTCTCCTTTTGACTTCTGGCCAGCAGCTCATGTTACTGCTTATAGCACAACCCACGTATTATAAGCTGTCCACTTGTTCTATGCCTCATTTAGAATTCGTAAGTTTACTTCCTTTACTTTTCTTCCTATGACCATGGTCTTCGTCTTGTTGGCATTTACCTTCCTTCCATACTGCTCACAGCTGTCATGTAGCTCCTTATCTATCATCTCCTCTTCTATTAACAACGCCATATCATCAGCAAATCTTACACACTTTATTCTTCTTCCTCCTCCCATCTTCTGAAAACAGTTCTTCACTAAATCCTCCAAGTAGATGTTGAACAGAGTAGGTGATAAAGGGCATCCTTGTCGTACTCTTTTCCCTATTTCAATTCCTTCTGGCATTTCTTCTCCTATCCTGACTTTCACACATTGTTTCATATATAGGTTACTGAACAGCCTCCTCTCTTTCCAATCCCAACTTTCTTTAGGATCCCCATCAGTTTACTCCAATCCACGCTGTCAAACGCCTTTTCTAGGTTCAGAAATACTACATACACTTCTTTATTCTTCTCTAGATATCTTTCGCCGATAGTTCGTAGCAGTCCAATTGCATCTCTCGTACCTTTACCCTTCTTGAAGCCAAACTGCTCTTCTTCCAACTGTTCTTCCATCTTAGAGTACAAACGTCGATTCAGTATTCGCAGAAGAATCTTCGCCGAGTGAGATATCAGACTGATAGTCCTGAACTCGTTACATATCTTGGCATTCTTTTTCTTCGGTATTGAAAGCAACATTCTCTGCGTGAAATCTTCAGGCCAGTCGCCTTGCTCATATATTTCGTTGCATAATTATAGAATTTCCTTGTTGTCCTTATTATACTACATAATACTATTATATACAATATATATACAGGGACATCATTTTATTTTTACTAACATTTTTAATATTAACCTGGCTATACCTTTGGATTAATAGTTCAGAGCCGGAAACACAGTTTGCTACCCTCTTCCACTATTGAAGTTCGATGATTCTGGCGTAAAATACAAACAAATCACTTTACTAGGTATAGGAGGGAAGAAAAGTAGTTCATCTATTTACGTAAACTAGGAGACATCGTAATTTTAAATTTTATAATTTTCATTAGGTTTTTGTTTAATCAAAATACAGTACAGTATTAACAATGAGTGTTTTTACTCACGAACTGAGTTATCCATTCGGACGTATTCATTATGCAGTGTAGGCTATATTATACTGTTTCCTGCACATTAGCGTACAATATAGAGAATGAAGTTAAATTGAAAAATAATCATAATATGGATATTTAAACACTTTTTGAAAATGGTGGCCATTCATTTAAAATCAGCGATGTCAGACAGGGACTAAACGGAGCGGAGCGCTCCACTAGACTGGTTGCGTGCTCCGGTGTTTTCACAGACATAAGCAAGTTCAAGCTCCGATCTAGCTCCACAACCGGTATTACAGCTTACAACTCTGACACTACTGATTTTAGATAAAGGCTTCAGTTCTTTCGTGCACATTATCGCACTATAGACTATTGCATCTAATTCCAATTACCAGTTTCGTCCTTCGTACTAGTAACTCATGTTGAAATAATTCTATACCTATTATATAAAAGAGTACCTTACGTACTGTAAATTCAATCTTCACCTCTGCCCGACCCACACAGATAACATTACTCAGAGATGCTATCTACTGTCCGTCCAAGAGGTTATGACGCAGGATCGTAGAAAGGGGGGAATCACGTGACAGTTTAATTACTTTTATTTAAGTTATTTTAAACAGTTGCGGGTGAGGGAAATCGGGATGCGACGTAGGCAAACGGACGACAGTACCTGTGCGAAAATATGATTCAATATTGAAAGCTCTTTCGTCACTGGAAAACGCGAACATATTTCTGGAACGTACTATACTAACTCAATACTGTTTTTGTTTACTATGACCTTAAGGCGACTTTGACTGTATACGCTTGGTTCTGTGAGGAAAATAGTTGGAAGTTCACTAGTAGAGTGGGTGGGAGTGAAGTACATTCAAAAACTCAGGTACAATAAAAATTGAAGTAAAAATAAAATGATGTCCCTGTGTATATATATATATATATATATATATATATATATATATATATATATATATATATATGCGCACCTCGCAGCCATACAAACCACTCACTATCTCTCGTGTAGCCCGGATTTGTGCGAAACACGCCTCGCACCTCGCACGTCGCACGCGTCGGTTCAGAAAAACCAAGGCTTAATACTCTTACTCCTATTAAAATCAACATACATGTCTGATTGTAAACCTTGTTCTAAAAACTTAAAAGTATATACAGTACAATGTGTTCCCCCCCCATTTTTAAGAATTTCGTATTTGCTGGTTACAAACTTGTTCTGAGCAGCTATTCAATTGTGACGGTGAATCAGGAAATTACATGTCGATATAGACATTAACATTTTATTTCAAAATTAATAAATTGTTCCTCTCTCTATTTCTCTTCGTATCCGGGGTATGATATTCCCAAGAGATTTAGGGTCCAGTCAACATGAAAGTGATAATTCCAAGCCACCCTAATGGGTGCACTGACGCGTGACTTGGAGATGGCTGGGGGCAAATTGGGTTAATAACAACTTATTTATGAGTGTACACATTAACCGTCGGGGGTGTAGAGGTTTCATTATGTACATTTGCTTGGAATTCGGGGGACGGGTAGCAAAACTACAGTATATGGAAACAGACTCGGTAAGCATGTTAGGGTTGCAACGCAGTACACATGTTTGTTCTCCCCAAAGCGCCTCGCCCATGCAGAGCTGCGTCCAACGACCGATTACAGCAAAGAAGCGCAGCTTGCTCATGCGGGGTGGTGCAGCGGGCAACTACACTCTGCAACACGTGAATCCTCCCATTTCATTACAAGGATCACTTCTACCTTCCCATTATAAGAGTTTAGAACGGTTTTGTGAAGTCGATATCGAGAATTTTTATGGGAATCTAAATCTTCGGTATACCTGACATAAAAAATTTGAAGTTCATTATCGCGTCCGCCGGCCTGAATTATTCGGTGGATTTCGTTCAATTCAGCATCTACGTGTAGTAGTAGCAAAAGTAGTAGTAGGTCACGGTTTTGGCAGTAATAGTAGATAGTAGTAATTTAAGTAGTAGTAGTAGTAGTAGTAGTAGTAGTATCAGTAACAGCAGTAGTGGCAGGTAGTAGTAGTAGTAGTAGTAGTAGTAGTAGTAGTAGTTGGTGGTGACGGTAGTAACAGTAGTTAGGAATAGTAAATTGTAGGTGGTAGTGGTAGTAATAGTACCAGTAACAGCAGTTTTAGCAGCTATAGTAGTGGCAGATAGTAGTAGGTAGTGGTGATGGTAGTAGTAGTAATAGTAACAGCAGTAGTAGCAGCTATAGTAGTAGTAGTAGTAGTAGTAGTAGTAGGTGGTAGTGGTGGTAGTAATAGTAGGTGGTAGTAGTAGTACCAGTAACAGCAGTAGTAGCAGCTATAGTAGTACTAGTAGGTGGTGGTGGTGGTGGTGGTAGTAATAGTAGGTAGTAGTAGTACCAGTAACAGCAATATTAGCAGCTATAGTAGTGGCAGATAGTAGTAATAGGTAGTGGTGATGGTGGTAGTAGTAGCAGTAGTAGTAGTAGTTGGTGGTGATGGTAGTAATATTAGGTAGTAGTAGTACCAGTAACAGTAGTATTAGCAGCTATAGTAGTGGCAGATAGTAGTAGCAGTTAGTGGTGATGGTAGTATCAGTAGTAGTAGTAGTGGTGGTGATGATGGTAGTAATAGTAGGTAGTAGTAGTACCAGTAACAGCAGTATTAGCAGCTATAGCAGTGGCAGATAGTAGTAGTAGTAGTTAGTGGTGATAGTAGTAGTGGTAGTAGTAGTTACAATATTAATAGTAGTAGTAGTCGGTGGTGATTATGGTAGTAATAGCAGTAGTAGTAGTACCACTAACAGCGGTATTAGCAGCTATAGTAGTGGCAGCTAGTAGTAGTAGTAGTAGTAGTAGTAGTAGCTTGTAGTAGCTAGCAGTAGCAGCAGTAGTAGCAGCAGTAGTAGTAGTAGTAGTAGTAGTAGTAGTAGTAGGTGATGGTAATAGGAGTAGGTGTTGGTAACAGTAGTACCAGTAGTAGTTGGTGGTGGTATTAACACTAGGTAATCGAAGTAGTAGGTGGTGATAGTAATATTATTAGTGGCGGCAGTAGTGGTGGTGTTGGTGGTGGTAGTAACAATAGTAGGTAGTAGTATGTGGTAATAGTAGGTAGCAGTGGCAGTAGTAGGTGGTAGTAACAGCAGTAGTAATAGGTGGCAGTAATAACAGTATTTGTAGGTGATAATGATAGTAACAGTAATAGGTGACAGTAGTAGTAGGTGGTGGTGGTGGCGGTAGCAGTAGCAGTAGTAGTATTAGTAGTAGTAGTAGTAGTAGTAGTAGTAGTAGTAGTAGTAGTAGTAGTAGTAGTAGTAGTAGTTGTAGTAATGAAAATGGGATATTTGAGAATTTTTTACTCTCAGACATCAGTCTTAAACATTCACTTCGTTGTAAGGTCATTCATACTGCTCTCAGAGGGTTCCAAAGAGTTGGACTCTCCTCTCTAAGACCGTATAATAAAGCTCCTACGAGTACAGTTATCAGTAAAATTTAGACCCGAAAATTTTTTATCCAATAGCAAGGCCCATAACACATTATTCGCCCCGAATCTACGAGCGAGCTCACAGATGTCGCCAGTAACGAGAAGCGTAAACCAATTAGTTCGTAAGAGACTATGCAGAGTACACCACAGGCGGTGGTTTCACATTACAGATGGACACGGGCAGACCGCGGGATGGATTTCAAAGGTCGATAAAACAGTTAGGACCGGTTTCACCAACGAATGTTAGAACTAAAAAGGAAAGTATTATACCGATTCAGCAATAAATTTAACACAAGAACTGTTTCATGAACTGTTGTTAAACAGTTTAACGAATTGTTAAAATTAAGTTAACGTAAGAATTTTCTTTGTTAAATCCTTAACAAAACTATTAGAATCTGAACTACGTTTGATGCAAATTACGCTGTAGATGCAGAATTGCTCTATTGAAACATTTTAAATGTACGACGTCGAGAGGAACGTAAGGATTAATTGTTAACAAAATCTATCTCTGACCGAATTTTTAAACTGAGGTACAGACTATCGAAAACAGTTCTCAGGAAGGTAGAAGAAATTCGCGTGTAGTAAGAATAAACAAGGGAGATTTGTCTATCCCCCTCTCCTAAGCTTGAAGTATTAAGTGAAAACCTATATTTCCAAAGGGGCTAACCGCCAAAGCAACTTTCTGAGATATCGATGAAGAAAACACAGCCAAATGCATGTTGAGATACCTGCGACACCATTTTTGGCGCGCGAATGGGTCACAGTTGAGCTACGACAGAACCTAATGAGTATGATATACTCATTTTATTGAATACAATGCAATTTAAAATATTTGCGCTTAGCTCTTCCGGAAAGATAGATCTTAAATTACACCAAAGTTTTACGTCACTAGTTCATTTCAGTTACTAATAGGGGATAATGTTGAAAATCTAAAGCAACCGTGAGTAGAACCGTTCAAATCATCTCTAACCAGACTAAGATGTAACGTTTCCATCAATTCAAGATCGGTCGCAAAATGTTACGTTGCTCGGAGGTTCTTGCAGTAACTTCCCATGGCAATCGCATTCATTAGAAATCTACAGGCACGCGTCATCCTTGGCGTTGTCTTTCAGCGTCCCACTCAATGTGCAGGCTTTTAATATCTTCGGCGATCCTGACCTGTTCCAGTTCTGTTGTGCTTTTCCCCCCTCATGTGGTACTACTAGGTTACCGGCTTTTCGCTTCAAAATTACTTAATTTTCCTTCAATGGAACAGCAAAAGTCGGAGTGAGACAAGTAGCGAACAGGTTTGGAGCTCAACTTTAAGTCCACACTTCTTCTCAGCCCCAATTAGATAGGTGGATAGGTAGGTGGACGGACGGACGGACAGACAGAGAAGATAGATAGATAGATAGATAGATAGATAGATAGATAGATAGATAGATAGATAGATAGATAGATAGATAGATAGATAGATAGATAGATAGATAGATAGATAGATAGATAGATAGATAGATAGATAGATAGATAGATAGATAGATAGATAGATATAGAGATAGAGATATAGATAGATAGATAGGCAGGCAGGCAGGCAGGCAGGCAGGCAGGCAGGCAGGCAGACAGACAGACAGACAGACAGACAGACAGACAGACAGACAGACAGACAGACAGACAGACAGACAGACAGACAGACAGACAGACAGACAGATAGATAGATAGATAGATAGATAGATAGATAGATAGATAGATAGATAGATAGATAGATAGATAGATAGATAGATAGATAGATAGATAGATAGATAGATAGATAGATAGATAAAGTGCATTTATTGATGCATAATAAATTATACAAACTCATGTACACAAGATCCTTCGCACGTGCCTGTACGGCCATTCATGCTATAACTATGCACAGTTGGAATCTTCAAAACGAAAATAATACCTACTAATAATAAAATAGTAAAACAACAGTTATTATTACCACCGTTATCATTAATTATCACAATTACAACTAATCTAACTTCAAACCAAATTTCAAAGAATAATAAAAATAAAATAAATATATCTTCTCAGCTCCAATTCCTCTTGCAAGAACGCGTCTTAGCGTACCTTTTAAATGTATCCATTCCTGTTTAGCTAGTAATTCATTGGATTCATTGGACTTTATCGCGCGCGCCCTTAGCGAGCTTATACCACAGTCTAGTATATACAGTCACGAAGCTCAATACGTTGGGAATATGCATCCACAGATAGTTGCTAACCACTAGGATCGCTACTATCGTCTCATTACAGACAATGCGAAATAGTACCTGCACAGTCTATTGTTCCTAGTACCCTCACAACTCAAGATTCGTGACTGTATATACTAGACTGTGCTTATACCATGACAAGATTATTAAAATTTACACAGTCAAAACAATTAGGGCGCTGTATGCAATAATAGCTTAAGTTTAAAAGTCAAAGTTTTAGAACAATATAGAAATTTTATTAGTACATATAGGCCTACTCGTATCATTTGTTTTTGTAATATTTTAGACTGTATAAATTATTCAAATCCAATATCAGATATAATTGAAATACAACCCAATTTTAAACATTTTTATATAGATTATGGAAAACTTAAGTCATTATTGCACAGGAAGTCTGAGACTTCATAAATTAGAATACCTAGGCAATAAAACCAGCTGGAAACTGTTATTTCACTAACATACTCGAATTTTTATTGAATGAATAATAAGAAATAATAGTACATTTAGGCTTCAGTTTATCAAAATAATACAAAATAAGAACTTTTAGTCAATAAGGTTACGTTTTTTATGAAAATGTACTGTAAAAACAGAATAAAATTTGTTTTAAATTTCTAATAAGAAAAACAGAGGAAGTATTAAGAAAATCCGTTTTGAAACTATGTTACAATTGAAAACTTCTCTACTACAGTGTCAAATATTCTTCTTCCTGTTCACTTATTTCACTTTCAGGGTGATTTTCATCCAGCACTGTTTCGGAATCCAAAATAATTTGAAGAGAAAATGCATTTTCTGGTTTCAAGAATTTAAATAATGAAATAATATTCATTTTTCTTTGATAATTTTAATCCAGGATGAGGGGGATTTTTAGATTAAGTTCTTCCTTTGGTGGTATATGATGTCGTACTGAAAAGCTGAATGGCTGGAAAACGGTATTGCAAGAATATGATACTGCCAAAGACTCTATATATAAAACATGTGTAATATATTTCTCGCATGATAATATGTTTTCTCGTCGTTACAGCAAACGCCCGCAACGATTGAAAGTTTATTTGACTGAATTCAGAGTTGCCAACCTATATCTATAAGTACGTTTAAATATTACAAATAACTGCTCTAGAGTTGTAATGAAAACCACTGCCTTCTATGCATGCTACAATCCTACATTTCATGTAAAATTCATACGCAAAAGAGTTTTAATGAATACACAGTATACGAAACAAGTCACTGCATTTGAAATGTACTGAACTTTATTTAAACAATTCAAACTTCACTTAACAAAAATAAATAAAAATTATTCCAACTGAACAAGAAATATCACAAGTACCTGAATAATTTTTACTCCTTCACATTGAAGTTGATGGTGAAGTTTATATCTTGGCCAGACTGCTAACCTTCAGTCAGCTGTTCATAGTGTAATGTACGTACTGTAATGTGGTATTAATATTATAAAACAATATTAATTTCGAAATATACTATCGTGCCAAAATTACTGTACAATACACGTTTGTGAAGTGCATTACGAACTCTCGGAAACTGAAAAACACGCTCTGCCAGTTTTTCAAATTTTTCCTCGATTTTGTAAAAAAAAAACACTTCCCAATCTTGTATCGTAATATACTATTCCCTTTCTCTCTTATAAAGAATTTTGCACACCTCTATTCCCTCTTACTTATCTGTCCGATTCCACAGTCTTTCTCGGTATCATAACTTAAACACTCGGTCACAATATGATAACAAGCTAGAAATACCACTGCACACATCATCTCTTTATTCTTCATCTTTCACTGTTGCTACTTCTCGTCACTGGAATTCTCTGCAGACTGAAGTCAAGGGCTGCCGAACTTTAATTTCCTTTAAATGTAAATTAGAAAAATATCTTATGATGAGTTGCCAGACCTAACGCGTTGCAAATATTTAATGGAATGTGTTTCGCTGTATTTATTATTTTTGTTTCTTATTTTTATTATCTAAATCGTGTTTATTTATCACTTAACGCCAATATGTATCCCACTGTGTTGTTTTTTTATTACTATTATTAATCAATTTTTTTTGTCTACACTTTATTCAATTGTCGGTTTCTGGTTTAATTATGTAAATCCTACTTAATTGTAATCTAATACTAATATGTATACTAATGTGTTTATTTTTATTTTTACTGTGTACATTTTTTTTTTCGTTGAATTATCGGCTTCTGTTTTTATGTGATTCGTATTTGATTCTAACAACATTAATATGTATTCCACTATATTTATTTTTATTTTATGAGGTAAATTTTATGTAACTACCTCTTTTGATCTCATTATGTACCTAAATTGTATCAGTATGTAAGTACTTAATTCCGATCCAGTTTTATGTTCAACTGTGTAAGCAAGTTTTAATCCTGGTTGAGTGTAAGAGAAGGCCCTACGGCCTTAACTCTGCCAGGTTAAATAAAGCCATTATTATTATTATTATTATTATTATTATTATTATTATTATTATTATTATTATTATTATATTGAGCTCTCCTTATATTTTGTGATACAGTTATGGGAATTCGGCTTTGCAAATGATTAAAAATAAAACTCTAGATTGTAACACAGATCCTTAAATAGTAGTGTTTTTAGACGAGACGTGGATTAAGCTGCGTGACTATTCACCAAAAGCCTCTGATTCGCAGAAAATCCGGAGTATTCACGAAATTCAGCTTCATTAAATATAAATTGGTGTATGTTGTGCTTTAAACGCAAATCGCATAATTGGCCCAATTATTTTAATGTTACAATTACGGCTGAACGCTACATTGAACAAACTGTGAATATTTTTGTGTAAATGTTAAGTGGAGAAAAAAAAAGTGCGCGTTTCTCCAACATCACTTGGCAACTGCACACTTAATTAGGAAATTAATTTGGCTTCCATGACAACCGGATGTATAAACGTATGGTTTTCTTACTCTGGAGTAGATGACAAGGCAAACATACAAGTAAATCCCCTCATAATTGCTAAGATGATCAAGAAAATTTTCGCAGAAAAATTTAACTAAAAATCCAGACTCCAGAGGAACCCTGCCGGAACAATAAAATAGTCTTCAGAATTTTTATTTTGTTATATAACGACGCTGTATCAACTGTCAGATTAAAATCTAGCTTTCAGGTAAAGCTCTCTCTGAAGAAGACTTGAATAATTTCAAGGAAAAATTTTTCCGGGGCCGGGTATCGATCCCGGGACCTTTGACTGAACGCACCAACGCTCTACCGACCGACCCCGGAACTATTTTTCCTTGATATTATTCAACTGTCAGATTATTGACGTCGATCGAATTGGCGATAGCAAGATGGTATTTGACGATATGCGGCAGAGAACTCGCAGTAGATTACCTGACATTCGGCTTCTAGTTTGTGTAAACCTCGAAAAAATCAGATAGTCAAATGGGAATGAAACCCAAGCCCGAGCGCAGCTTCGAATAAATAGGCAAACTCGCCTACCTAGCCCAAACCTAGCCTCTGGCTATATGTTTTGACCTAGATATAGGGCCTACTGCCAGAACACATTAACAAAAATTAATGGAAATATAAAAACTAACAAACCGCATCTCATGGGGTAAAGAGGGAACATACTTAGCGTCATTTCATCTCTTGTAATTTGAAGAGATTAGTATCAGCATTAATATCAACACTAGTACTGTTTGTAAATTGCAAACTATGTTTTATTTAACGACGCTCGCAACTGCCGAGGTTATATCAGCGTCGTCGGTGTACTGGAATTTTGTACCGCAGAAGTTCTTTCACATGCCAGTAAATCTACTAACATGAACCTGTCCCATTTAAGCACACTTAAATGTCATCGACATGGGCCGGGATCGAACCTGCAACTCGGGCACAGAAGACCAGCACTGTACCGACTGCGCCACTCACGTCTACCAGTTCTTGTAGTACTAATATCAATATCAATCTGTTTCGAATTCGTGATGGACGGAACAGACGTTGCAGAGGGTTTTTTCTTGGGATACTCCCGTTTCTCCCCATTTCACCAACACTCCAATTGACCTTCGACCTGGTAGGTGTTGATTTAGGTACCTCCGTATGCAAAAGTGGAGGGGCTCAGTCTTTGATTGGTCGTACAACGGACGCAGACAGTACCTTCTGCATATGGTCACCCCGTTCACCGGATTTCACAGTGTGATTTCTTTCTATGGAGTTTCGTCAAGGACAATGCTTACATACCTCCACTTCCAGCAACGTTGGCCGAAATGAGAAGGCGCATTAACACAGCAATCAGGAACGTCACACGGAAGACATGCTTAAGAGGGTTTGGTAAGAATGGTGCAATCGCCTGGACGTCTGCCGTGGGGCTCACATCGAGTGCATGTAATGTCAGTATAAAACTTCAAACTCTTTCAAATGGTGGTAATATTATGTATTTATGTTCAATATTCTAAAATCGTCCAATGATATTGTTTTAAGGAGCGAGTATATTGTGGGAGGTATTGATGTAGATAACCCTTTAAATGGCCTCTCTAAATTCGGCGGCGCATGTAATTCATACATCCTTCTATTTTTTTAAATCCAGTTTTCCGTAAGTTGATATTTTCAAACTTAAGTGCATTTTTCTCTGAAATTACTTAATCTATTTACATGAAAATTTTACAGTGTTTTCTGCAGCCTATATTCTACAAGGTAGATCTACGGGTTTATGAATATCACACACGTAAGATGAGAAAAAAATGTTTATGCATTGAAACGAAATTGCAAAAATTGTTAATCTAACAAGCAAACGTGCTGATGGGGGCAGATAAAAAAGTTAATTTTTTTTTTCCACCATGTCAGTAATGTCAAAAGAAGTGCTTATACAAATTTTGGCCACTCGACCGCAATTACGAGGCCGTCCAGAAAGTGATTTCCTTGGGGTCGTTTATAGAAAAAAGCACAATTTCATGGAAATATTTATTGAAACAGATACAGCAATTGTTGCGCTATTTGTCAACATATCCCCCACTGGAATCGAGAATTTTTCATACCATGGGATCAATTTTTGTGTCGTAGAAGTCAGCCGCCTCAGATCGGAACCAGCGTTTGACTGCGTCTGCACCTCTCTCTGTCGATCCCATGATATGACAAATGTCTCAATTCCGATGGAAAATATATTAAAAAGTAGCTCAACAAGCTGTGTCCGTTCTAATAAATTTGTCCAATGAAATTGTGTTTTTTCTTTCAATTAACTGCTTCTGGCGAATTTATGTTTTTACGGCCCTCGTAATTGCGGTCAAGTGGCCAAGATTTGTATAAGTACTTCTTTTGACATTATTAACATGGTAGAAGGAAAAAATGTAAATTTTTTACCTGCCCCCATCAGAACGTTTGCTTGTAAGTTAAATATTTTTTCTATTTCACTAAGGATGACATATTTACCTCAATTTTCTCTTAGAATTTGCAATATACATTACATGATAATAGTGACGTACACCTGAAAATTGAGGTACATTTAGCGAAATGGGAAAACAGGTTATCAGTTAGGACCTTCCTTTTACACTTGGATAAGAAACCAATTACTTGTCCTTTACACCACTGAATTCAGAATGATTTATTGTATAATCATGGAAACATTTCACTCTGAACATTACCAGCCTAGAAATATTGAATTAAACTTTTATACTGAAATTTTTAATCGCACATGCATCACTACCCACATCCCTCACAAAAAACAGCTATCTAGCTTCAATAGTTTTCGAGGAAAGTTTCCTTATGTACGACATAATTTAACACTGTTAGGATAGGCGATTTCGTGTAAAGTGTACATGCAAAATTTTATTTCGAAAAAAAAATAGGCCTAAAGATTATGAGGAAAAAAATGTTGAAATACAGTAAAATTACAGTAGCGAACGGAGGTATGAATCAAAATGGAGGTTAGAAAACAACAAAATTAACCCTTGATATTTGAGAATCTACATCTCTTCAGCTGGGTTACAGGCCGAGAGCATAAAAACTCGCTCTGCTAGACCACATAAAACATCGTCTATATATTTTTTTTTCTGTTTCACTAAGGATGAAACATTTACCTCAATTTTCTCTTAGAATTTGCAATATACATTACTTGATAATAGTAACGTACACCTGAAAATTGAGGTACATTTAGCGAAATGGGAAAACAGGTTATCAGTTAGGGCCTCTCTTTTACACTTGGATACGAAACCAATTACTTGTCTTTTATAACACTGAATTCAGAATGATTTATTGCATAATCACGGAAACATTTCACTCTGAACATTACCAGCCTAGAAATATTGAATTAAACTTTTATACTGAAATTTTTTTAATCGCTCATGCATCACTACCCACACCCCTCACAAAAAATCAGCTATCTAGCTTCAATAGTTTTCGAGGAAAGTTTCCTTATGTACGACATTATTTAACACTGTTAGGATAGGCGATTTCGTGTAAAGTGTACATGCAAATTTTATTTCGAAAAGACCTAGGCCTATACATTCTGAGGAAAAAAATGTTGAAATACAGTCAAATTATAGTAGCGAACGGAGGTATGAAAGAAAATGAAGGTTAGAAAACAACAAAATTAACCCCTGATATTTGAGAATCTACATCTCTTCAGCTGGGGTACAGGCCGAGAGCATAAAAACTCGCTCTGCTAGACCACATAAAACATCGTTTATATTTATACTTTTTCTTTTCACCAAGGATGAAAAATTTACCTCAATTTTCTCTTAGAATTTGCAATATACATTACTTGATAATAGTAACGTACACCTGAAAATTGAGGTACATTTAGCGAAATGGGAAAACAGGTTATCAGTCAGGACCTCTCTTTTACACTTGGATAAGAAACAAATTACTTGTCTTTTATACCACTGAATTCAGAATGATTTATTCCATAATCATGGAAACATTTCACTCTGAACATTACCGGCCTAGAAATATTGAATTAAACTTTTATACTGAAATTTTTTTAATCGCTCATGCATCACTACCCACATCCCTCACAAAAAAACAGCTATCTAGCTTCAATAGTTTTCGAGGAAAGTTTCCTTATGTACGACATAATTTAACACTGTTAGGATAGGAGATTTCGTGTAAAGTGTACATGCAAATTTTATTTCGAAAAGACCTAGGCCTATAGATTCTGAGGAAAAAAAATGTTGAAATACAGTCAAATTATAGTAGCGAACGGAGGTATGAATCAAAAGGAAGGTTAGAAAACAACAATATTAACCCTTGATATTTGAGAATCTACATCTCTTCAGCTGGGTTACAGGCCGAGAGCATAAAAACTCGCTCTGCTAGACCACATAAAACATCGTCTATATATTTTTTTTCTGTTTCACTAAGGATGAAACATTTACCTCAATTTTCTCTTAGAATTTGCAATATACATTACTTGATAATAGTAACGTACACCTGAAAATTGAGGTACATTTAGCGAAATGGGAAAACAGGTTATCAGTTAGGGCCTCTCTTTTACACTTGGATACGAAACCAATTACTTGTCTTTTATAACACTGAATTCAGAATGATTTATTGCATAATCACGGAAACATTTCACTCTGAACATTACCAGCCTAGAAATATTGAATTAAACTTTTATACTGAAATTTTTTTAATCGCTCATGCATCACTACCCACATCCGTCACAAAAAAACAGCTATCAAGGTTCAATAGTTTTCGAGGAAAGTTTCCTTATGTACGACATAATTTAACACTGTTAGGATAGGAGATTTCGTGTAAAGTGTACATGCAAATTTTATTTCGAAAAGACCTAGGCCTATAGATTCTGAGGAAAAAAAAATGTTGAAATACAGTCAAATTATAGTAGCGAACGGAGGTATGAATCAAAAGGAAGGTTAGAAAACAACAATATTAACCCTTGATATTTGAGAATCTACATCTCTTCAGCTGGGTTACAGGCCGAGAGCATAAAAACTCGCTCTGCTAGACCACATAAAACATCGTCTATATATTTTTTTTCTGTTTCACTAAGGATGAAACATTTACCTCAATTTTCTCTTAGAATTTGCAATATACATTACTTGATAATAGTAACGTACACCTGAAAATTGAGGTACATTTAGCGAAATGGGAAAACAGGTTATCAGTTAGGGCCTCTCTTTTACACTTGGGTAAGAAACCAATTACTTGTCTTTTATACCACTGAATTCAGAATGATTTATTGCATAATCATAGAAACATTTCACTCTGAACATTACCAGCCTAGAAATATTGAATTAAACTTTTATACTGACATTTTTTTAATGACTCGTGCATCACTACCCACACCTGTCACAAAAAATCACCTATCAAGCTTCAATAGTTTTCGAGGAAAGTTTCCTTATGTACGACATAATTTAACTGTTAGGAGAAAATCCACAAACGGTTAGGGAAAACACGGGAATTTTACTGGAAGCAAGTAAAGAGATACGTTTGGATGTAAATCCCGAAAAGACAAAGTATATGATTATGTCTCGTGACGGGAATATTGTACGAAATGGAAATATAAAAATTGGAAATTTATCTTTTGAAGAGGTGGTGAAGTTCAAATATTTTGGAGCAGCAGTAACAAATATAAATGATACTCGGGAGGAAATTAAATACAGAATAAATATGGGAAATGCCTGTTATTATTCGGTTGAGAAGTTTTTATCATCCAGTCTGTTGTCAAAAAATCTGAAAGTTAGAATTTATGAAACAGTTATATTACCGGTTGTTCTTTATGGTTGTGAAACTTGGACTCTCACTTTGAGAGAGGAACATAAGTTAGGTTAAGAGTGTTTGAGAATAAGGTGCTTAGGAAAATATTTGGGGCTAAGAGGGATGAAGTTACAGGAGAATGGAGAAAGTTACACAACACAGAACTGCACGCATTGTATTCTTCACCTGACATAATTAGGAACATTAAATCCAGACGTTTGAGAGGGGCAGGGCTTGTAGCACGTATGGGCGAATCCATAAATGCATATAGAGTGTTAGTTGGAAGGCCGGAGCGAAAAAGACCTTTAGGGAGGCCGAGACGTAGATGGGAAGATAATATTAAAATGGATTTGAGGGAGGTGGGATATGATGATAGAGAATGGATTAATCTTGCTCAGGATAGAGACCAATGGCGGGCTTACGTGAGGGCGGCAATGAACCTCGGGTTCCTTAAAAGCCAGTAAGTAAGTAAGTACGACATAATTTAACACTGTTAGGATAGGCAATTTCGTGTACCGTGTACATGCAAATTTTATTTCGAAAAGACCTAGGCCTATAGATTCTGAGGAAAAAAAAGTTGAAATACAGTCAAATTATAGTAGCGAACGGAGGTATGAATCAAAATTAAGGTTAGAAAACAACAAAATTAACCCTTGATATTTGAGAATCTACATCTCTTAAGCTGGGTTACAGGCCGAGAGCATAAAAACTCGCTCTGCTAGACCACATAAAACATCGTTTATATTTATAGAAAGTATTGTAAACGTAACAAGCATTACAGAGTCGTTAAGTGGTAAAGAACAAGCTTTTCAGACATCTAATATAAGGTGTGAATTAATCCTACTAACCTTGCCGTTAAGTGTATATATTCCGGAGATACAAGAGAGTACATTAGCAAGTTTAAGCAAAGAGGTAAAAGTAACAGAGGTGGCCACAAGTTAATTAACATTGAAGACAGTAATAACAGGTTCCGAATAGATGGCTCTAGGACATAAGTGAGGCTACATTAGCGACGAAATTGACGTTTTTCGAATGTTTGAATGTCACCCCCCCTCAAAGCCGGTTGTGTTGATGTGTTTGCTATTTTCGTGCAATGGCAATTTGAACCAGACAAAACAACAAGAGTGTTGCTGGTGCATGCAATTAGGCAATCAATCATTACATGCTGGCTTATTAACGACTCCCATATTCCCCCCTCTCCACTCTTTATTACCCCCTTCGAACCTACATGTACACCCTTTATTCACCCACACTCCACCCATATCTGAATTTCCCCGTCCACAGTGCCCCGGGTGTCTTATACCCGAACACAAACACAGACATAAACACCGATTCCATGTTTTCAGCCAAGTTTCACTACACAACAAAGCGCAAAACAATGACGCTTGCTAATGTTAGGGCTTTCCCCATTTCTGTATGCAAAGCTTGTTGCATTCTGTTGTAAAATCTTTTTACTTTCGTCAGGTTCCTTCTCTCAAACACGTGTAAACACTAGTGAACTCCATCATATCACTTTGGGGCTTCGCTTCATGGTAAGCTTCACTCGTGTAACGCACATATCACGTCACAAAACAGCGAAATGGACCTTTCAGTTCGGTCTCGTTTACTCAAAACGTACGCTCGTGTTCCGATAGAGGTCACAATTCGAAGCACTCTGTCCAAAATTCTTCCATTTGTTTCCCATTACTAGACACCAGTTGAGAAAGTTTGCCAAAATATGATATTCATTTAGACACAAAAGTAGAATATAAAATAAATATTTCAATGCTAAAATATCTTCGTTTCTAAACTATCTGGAGCAAATTAACATGATTATTTGCAAAATAAGGCCTTAAAGATTAATTGTGAAATTGAGAAAAACAATTTAAAATGTAAAATAACGAAATGTGGACAATTAAAT
Organism: Periplaneta americana; assembly: GCF_040183065.1. NCBI lineage: Eukaryota > Metazoa > Arthropoda > Insecta > Blattodea > Blattidae > Periplaneta > Periplaneta americana. The sequence continues at coordinate 27,237,211 of NC_091126.1, forward strand.
TGAAGTTGTAAAGTTCGATATTTCGAGTTTGATTCTCAGGCGAAAGAATGTAATGCTTTTAAATTTATTATTATTCTAACTTAATTTATTATTATTCTAATTAGTGGTTAAATGTTGGAGACTGATGCTATTTTTTAAAATGTCTGTCTCTACTCACGTGGAGCTTGCGTCCAAAAGCGGACATATGAATATTATAATTTTCTCAGGAAACAAGAAAAATTGAAATTGGCAATCACATTAAGAAATCAGAAAAAATATGGAATATCAAGCTCATTCTTACTAATCATATGTGTTAATACCACATTTATCTGTTCAGCACTTCAGTAGTAAAAAGGTATATTAATTTGAATTCGTCAACTTTTGATTGAAAAGTGTAATTTCGTCCAGTTTCCTTTCGAAATTCCATCAATATTTCAATATATTATTTATTTAGTTATTTATTTATTCACTTATTCACTTACTTATTCACTTATTCATTTATTCAATTATTCACTTATTCACTTACTCACTCACTGATCTATCTATCTATCTATCTATCTATCTATCTATCTATCTATCTATCTATCTATCTATCTATCTATCTATCTATCTATCTATCTATCTATCTATCTATCTATCTATCTATCTATCTATCTATCTATCTATCTATCTATCTATCTATCTATCTATCTATCTATCTATCTATCTATCTATCTATCCATCTATCCATCTATCCATCCATCCATCCATCCATCCAGCCATCCATCTATCTACCTACCTAATTATTTATTTATTTATTTATTTATTTTCTACTCTCAATCTACCTACTCTTAATCATTATTTTTTCAGATATTTTCTCCTAAATGAATTGTCTACATTTCCCTTTTCTCTATTTTACAAAACTTACAGCACTTAAATTTTCATTAAAAGTGGTATATCTGCTTTTGGACGCAAACTCCACCATAATTAATTATATAGTTTTTTTTTAATTACTATTATATCAATCATTAGGAATATTTTTGAAAAAAAAAACAATATAACCAAACTCTGTTCAAAAAGGCTTCAAGATTATGTATATAGAATATTTTGGCTCTACGAACACTGTTAAAAGAATAAGAATAAAAAAGCCTATGCAATCCAATAAGGGTAAGAACCTCCTGTAACGCCAGTTACAGGGCTAACTCGATTAATATCAATTTGAGAGCAAATCCAATTTTTTCCTGCTCTTACTGTCTCTGGTTAATTTATTGCTCTCCGTTTGGAATTCGACTTTCACAAACAGAAAATTCCATATATTAATGCATATAAAACAAAAAAAAAAAATGTATATACAGAATGTATCGAAAATGGTGAGCAAACTTCAGGTATGGATTCCTCACACGTAGAGAAGAAAAATGTTATATTAACATGAGTCCGGAAATTATTGATTGCCGCGTTGTAAGGCTTACAAGTACACTAAAGAATGTTTGTTTGTTTGTTTGTTGGAATTAGTTTAATATTAATGATGCAGTTTGTGTGTAGGCCTACAGTTGCTTACAGGAACTGTTCAAAATCTCCTACTTCTACCTGAATACAGACCGCAGTTAGTCGCCTAATTGACAACCCGACATTCTCCCAAATGCCTGACATAGCTCGTATTGTCTGACACGTTCCGGAATTCGCTGACAAAGGACTTCTACATCATTCACTGGGGTTGAATACACAAGCGCCTTCAAGTGTCTTCACAGGTAAAAGTCCAGTGGTTTCAGATCTGGTGAGCGTGGGGGCCCAAGCGTATTCTTCATTTGAGTACACCATTGTCGCATTGCAGTTCAGAGAATTACAACTCACTGCGCACTGTTCAGTAGAACTCCATAGACACGTAATACATGCCGCAGTACACAGAAATCTTTCCAACTTAAATATCTTCGAAACGGATATCCAGTTGCGGGTGTTAAGATTATCACACCTATCATTCTCCCTACACACAGTATACACATTACAAAAAAATAAACACGTGTCGTACATTTAATTCCAGCAAAAAAAGTTCTGGAGTGCAGAATGGTCCTCATAGTCACCTCTAATACTCTGTTCATATGATCTTTTTTTTCTTCTATACATATGAGGAATCCATACCTGAAGTTTTGCCCACCACTTTCGATACAACCTACATATAAAATTATATTTGTGCGAGATCGTGCGTATTTGCTTGGTTTCCGCACAAAACCAATCCGCGGAAAGTCTAAAATTCCACATTCAGTATTCCCAACCTAACACACATAACAATTTCCCTCTTCTTACCGCTTAAGTGACATATTGATTTTACACCTTTAGGCTTTTAACATATTATTTTTAGAGATGATCAATATAGTAATAATTATAAATTGGAAACTTACCACTGCAATTTCACCTAAATTTCACTGTTAATTATTGTTTTTAAATATTTGCAAAAATTAAGTAAACTCTACAACTCCACTAAAGTTACTGCATTCGTGATGCAAGTAACACTAAGGAAGCCTTGAAAAAATCAACAAGATTCCAGATGCCGATGTTATTACTGCAATATGTTACATAAATAATATTGTTAAAATATTAAAATGAAAAATAAATCATTACATAACCTTACCGTTTGTTTTAAGTTCGCATTTATAGACTGGGTGGAAAAAAAGACAGACGTATATCACGGCCTGCTGGAATATAGTAAACACAGAAAACATTTTAAAGCAACAATGTTGAAGATAGATATTTTTGTTTTGCAAGTTTACCGTCATTGAACAGAAACCAAGATGGAGATTTCATTGCAACTAATTAGAAATTCCTCTTTCAGGTATGTAATAAACGATCTTCGCACAAAATAATGTACGATACACGAGCGGTATGTTTTCTTTCAATTCTCGGAAATTAAAAAAGCTGAACTACATTTCGCTTTTTCAAACTTTTCCTCGAACATGAAAACTTCAACATACCGCTCTTGTAACGCATATTACTATTACCAACATCAACTTTCAAGCTCTTTTTTAAGCAATACATGCGAGAAATAGCTCGTCAATAAATAGTGAGACTCGATAAAGTCTTGAAACATATATTCCGTCCTTTCGTCACATCGTCCCCCACTGAACTAATAGCAGCATCTGTCATCTTTTCACCCCTGCGTACCACTAGAAGTTACATAAGGTTAAGCATTAAGATCCAATGCTGTTCACCTAACAAATAAAGATGCCCGTTGATTATTTTCGGCGGACCGAGTGTAGCGAATATGTTGAACAAAGCGGTAGGATAAGAAAGAAATTCGATTAGGAGGAAATGGTAGGTACCGAAAGCAACGATTATGCAAAGGGGCTCCAAGGCGGATGAGCGAACTGTACCCCATTTATTCGTCACTTCGAAGATCACTTTATTTTTCAAAATAAAAACGAAAACAAGTGTTCCTTACCATCGTTACAGTTTTCACAACACGAAATATGTTAATAAAGTTTTGTTGTTAGCAAGCTCTGAATAATTCAATATAAACTTACTATATAAATACAGAAATGATGTTCTATCTTTTTTCACTAATATGACGTTAACATTTAAAAATAAATTTGTAGTTTTCATTAAAATATTAATTATTTAATCACTTCTAAAATATAAACAATGCTGAGTTGAAAATTTATTTGAGCTATAAGTAGTAGTAAAACACTGTATTTAATTATATGCTTGTATCAAAACTCACCAAAATGTAGCATAGGAGAATGTACTTGTATCTCAGTTTTTTCATCTTGAACCTAGAATAAAAAAAAAGTATAAAGTTTTCAAGGAAAAAAATATTTTTCACGTCATCACAAAGACACTTTTTAGGAACAGGTTGTTACAAAAAAAAAAAAAAAAGAACTGCATTACACAAATGAAGTATTTGAAAGAAATACAAATATAAGTACATAAAATTCATATCTCCATGGATGGACAGACACGTATGGGCAAAGGAACATATCGATGGCTCAGAACGAGACTGTTACAACTCAAAAACAGAGATTTTTCAGTAGAGCCATTTAAAGTTTTCCATTGTAGATGGCAAATCAGAGAATCATGGCATAACAATGTGCATTTATGTCCCTCTAGGAATTTTTTAGAGTTTTAACACTTTCACATAGCATAGTTCTCAATTCAAGTGTTCGAATGATGGTAATAACTCATAAAGTGAATTTTTTGAGTTGTAACAGTCTCGTTCTGAGCCATCGATATACAAACGGACAGAGGATTAAGCAGCGAGACATAATAAGTACACATATATATATATATATATATATATATATATATATATATATATATATATATATAGACACACAGGGACATCATTTTATTTTTTCTTCAATTTTTATTGTACCTGAGTTTTTGAATGTACTTCACTCCCACTCCTTCTACTAATGAAGTTCCAACTGTTCTCCACACAGAACCAAGGCCGCATATAGTAAACAGTACTGAGTTAGTGAATATAGTACGTTCCAGATATATGTTCGCGTTTTCCAGTGACATATTGATTTTGACATATTGATTTATTGATATAGTTCACAGGTACAAAACTTAATAATATAACAAAAGATCTATAAACAAATGTAGTTCTACATACTAAATATACAATTTCCTAGACTCATTATTTTATTGCAAATCTCAATAATTTATTGGTTCAAACTTGCACTTACATCTGGTTTTAGTGCATGTTTAAACCAATCGTGATAACCATTAAGACATTAAACCTTATTTTATCTGCTCCTTTTCACAATTTAATTGTAATTATTTAGGTCTTATTTTAATAATAACTTATTATTCCAATTAGGTGATCAGATGTCGACATACTGTAAGTCATGAACCTGAATTAGCTGACTCGATACATTCTATATGTAGGTTGTCTTTATTTCTTACAATATTTCCTTGTCAGCAGAAACGTTTGCGTAACTTCAATGAAGACTACCGCATACCTGCTTAAAAGCAAACTTGACAAGTTGCTTACATAATCAACCTCAATTTAGTTTCATTATTGTGTCGCATGTACTCATTATCAATTCATTACTATTATAATGCCTACTAAATTTATTATAAATGCATTATAATTGAAATTAAGACATATTAGTAGAGCAATTTATAAAGTCAAAATTATCTTCTGAACCTTTACTAAATAATATAGCTATCTGAATACATTAATAACTGCCTTAATTCTCTATTTTCAATTTTTATTATTTTAAAACCTTGACGTAATACTATCTTATTTTCATAACCTGTCTGCTTATCTAATTTAATTAATAATAAGTGTTTCTAATTTTAGGAAAATTTAGTCTTTGCTGATGCCTATCTCTTAGTAGGTAGTTTCGTTCAGTATCTATAGTTTTGATTGAATCTACTTTATTTCGCGTTTTCCAGTGACAAGCCCTTGTTTCGTACAAAATTTAATTTCAGGACGCATATTTATTAAACAGTTTTCTTGTTTTCGTGAATCCTACCATATCTCAGAATTTTTAAGACTTTTCTTATTAATGGAAATCACTTTGAACATCTCCTATGACGTTTATGAACAAGTACTCAAATTTCTGAAGTTATCAATAAATTTTTAGAGCCATGTTTAGTAGATACTGTTTTTAAATTTCATGACTGTCACTACCTTACAGTATACTGAGTGCTCTATTTTAAAATGGAAATCACACTGAACATATCATATGATGTTGATGAATAAGTAGCCTACTCAAATTTCAGAAGTTATCAATAAATTTTTAGAGCCATGTTTATTAGATACTGTTTCTTATGTTCATGACTATCATCACCTTTCAATATACACAGTATATTGAGCGCTCTACTTTTTTAACAGAAATCATATTGAGCATCTTCTATGATGTTGATGAACAAGTGCTCAAATTTCGGAAGTTATCGATAAACAGTTAGAGCCATGTTTATTAAATACTATTTCTTATGTTGATGACTATCATTACCTTTCAGTATACTCAGTATACTGAGTGCTCTATTTTTAATGGAAATCATATTGAGCATCTTCTATGATGTTGATGAACAAGTATTCAAATTTCAGAAGTTATCGATAAATTGTTAGAGCCATGTTTATTAAATACTATTTCTTATGTTCATGACTATCATCACCTTTCAGTATACTCAGTATACTGAGTGCTCTATTTTTAATGGAAATCATATTGAGCATCTTCTATGATGTTGATGAACAAGTACTCAAATTTCAGAAGTTATCGATAAATTGTTAGAGCCATGTATATTAAATACTGTTTCTTATGTTCATGACTATCATCACCTTTCAGTATACTCAGTATACTGAGTGCTCTATTTTTAATGCAAATCATATTGAGCATCTTCTATGATGTTGATGAACAAGTACTCAAATTTCAGACGTTATCGATAAATTGTTAGAGCCATGTTTATTAAATACTGTTTCTTATGTTCATGAATATCATCACCTTTCAGTATACTCAGTATACTGAGTGCTCTATTTTTTATGGAAATCATATTGAGCATCTTCTATGATGTTGATCAACAAGTAGTCAAATTTCAGAAGTTATCGATAAATTTTTAGAGCCATGTTTATTAAATACTGTTTCTTATGTTCATGACTATCATCACCTTTCAGTATACTCAGTATACTGAGTCCTCTATTTTTAATGGAAATCATATTGAGCATCTTCTATGATGTTGATGAACAAGTACTCAAATTTCGGAAGTTATCAATAAATTTTTAGAGCCATGTTTATTAAATACTGTTTCTTATGTTCATGACTATCATCACCTTTCAGTATACTCAGTATAATGATTGCTCTATTTTTTAACGGAAATCAAATTGAGCATCTTGTATGATGTTGATCAACAAGTACTCAAATTGCAGACGTTATCGATAAATTTTTAGAGCCATGTTTATTAAATACTGTTTCTTATGTTCATGACTATCATCACCTTTCAGTATACTCAATATACTAATTGCTCTATTTTTTAACGGAAATCAAATTGAGCATCTTCTATGATGTTGATCAACATGTACTCAAATTTCAGAAGTTATCAATAAATTTTTAGAAACATGTTTATTAGATACTGTTTCTTATGTTCATGAAAATCATCACCTTTCTGTATACTCAGTATACTGAGTGCTCTATTTTTTAACAGAAATCATATTGAGCATCTTCTATGATGTTGATGAACAAGTAGCCTACTCAAATTTCAGAAGTTAACGATAAATTTTTAGAGCCATGTTTATTAAATACTGTTTCTTATGTCCATGACTATCATCACCTTTCAGTATACTCAGTATACTGAGCGTTCTACTCTTTTAACAGAAATCATATTGAACATCTTCTATGATGTTGATCAACAAGTACTCAAATTTCGGAAGTTATCAATAAATTGTTAGAACCATGTTTATTAGATACTGTTTCTTATGTTCATTACTATCAGCACCTTTCTGTACACTCAGTACACTGAGTGATCTATTTTTTAACAGAAAACATATTGAGCATCATCTATGATGTTGATGAACAAGTAGTCAAATTTCAGAAGTTATCGATAAATTTTTAGAGCCATGTTTATTAGATAGTGTTTCTTATGTTCATGACTATCATCACCTTTCAGTATACTCAGTATACTGAGTGCTCTATTTTTTAACAGAAATCATATTGAGCATCTTCTACGATGTTGATGAACAAGTACTCAAATTTCTAAAGTTATCAATAAATATTTTAGTGCCATGTTTATTAAATATTGTTTCTTATTTTCATGACTACCATCACCTTTCAGTATTATTGAGTGCTCTATTTTTAAATGTAAATTAAATTGAGTATATCTTATGATGTTGATGAACAACTTACTCATATTTCGGAAGATATTAATTTTTGGAACCATGTTTATTAGACATTTCTTCTTTTTTTCAGGACCACCACCACCACCACCACCACCACCACCACCACCTCCTTTCTGGAAAATGAGTGCTCTTTTTAAAATGGAAATCACATAGAACATCTCCTATAATGTTGAACAAGGACACATATCTCGAAGATAATTATTTTATTTTAGGACCCGTGTTCATTAAACATTTTTTTCATGTTTTGATGAATATTACCACTTCTCAAAATACTGAACTACTTAAACACTCTGTATATTACTCTATCTAAGTTTTGCCAAAAAATAAAATCTGAAATAAAATAATATTCTCAAAATAACATTTAAAATTTCACTAACCACTCTAGCGATTCTGCTGCGCGGAATACCTGCGCGCAAGTGCGAATTAAATGAGCGCATTTGAAAACTGCACGTCATTCAAGTACACGAGAAATGACGTAAGAGTCAAAATGAAAATATTACGATGACTGATTACATGTCACTAAAAATAAAATATGAATGCGGGTTCCAGCGATAATTTTAGCACGCATGCAGTCGGCAATTTACAAAATAACTACCTCTCGAGAGATAAATAAACATTTGTGTAAAATACGTAGCGTTCGGCTGGGAGATATGAGAAGGAAATAATGAATAGGTGTGCCGCCTAATAACGTGTTGAAAATAAGCCAGTTTGCATATCTCGGCATGAAAACCGACTCTCACAGCAGTGAAAGAAATAGGCGGTTCACTGAAATGTGTAACAAGGCACAAGGCAAGTTGTTCCAACAGATACATTGACTGGAAGGAATTTTAATAGTCGTCGTGAATTATTGTAAACAAAACAGACGTATACTGTATTTGGGACATAGTTTTTACAACTTTTTCTTGTAAATAAAGCATTATCACGTTTTGTTACTGCTTTCTTCAATTCGGTTTTTCATTCCTAACATTACATAAATGTGTATGGCTCAGAGGACACCTATACGAATTTTCATAAAGGGCGGCACATTCAATCAGTTGTTTCGGCCAATATTTAATTAAAACGTTTCACATTATAGGTGGTCCTATGAAATTGTAAACACAGTTTCTTCTATTTGCATTTTTTTCTTGCATACTACTTTCCTAAAAATGTCAAACTTTCTCCAAATGTTGTGCTATCTCTATGATTTTTTTAGGTTTACTTAAAGATATGCTTATGAAAATTTGCTATCAGGATTTTTCTTAAACCTGAAGATTTTTGAGGATACAATATGTTTGCGCCAAATAATAACAATTTTAAACTTTTTAATGATAATATTATTATTATTATCAATATAAAGGTATAAAATTGTTATTATTTGGAGCAAAAATATAACAATAACAATAATAATAATAATAATAATAATAATAATAATAATAATAATAATAATAATAATAATAATAATAATAATAATAATTATTATTATTATTATTATTATTATTATTATTATTATTCCATTGTTTTCTGTATTCCTATTATTTATATTTAGGGGCTACTATGTATTTTTATATCGGTTGATGGAAGAGAAGGCCTTATGGCCTTAAGTCTGCCAAAAAATGAATGAATAAATAAATAAAATAATAAACAAGCAATAAAATGCTAAATAAATAAATAAAAATAAACAAACATGTAAACAAATAAATAAATTTAATCTATAATAAATGGTTGTACTAGATTTTTACAAGTCACAGAATGGAATGAAGAGTCACAATCTCGAAATCTGATCGTCAGTTGTCTCCAATTCTAGTCACTGCTCTCTGAACAGCGAAGAGTTCGGAATCCAATGAAGGGCTTCCCTTGACAGAAAACTATACTTATTCCCTCTTGTATTCCAAAGGTATCGTTAGTGGGGGAATAAGTAAATTGTGCCATGTCAACTCGATATTTGTAGCGTTACACTACAGAGCGATGTGTTTCAAAGGGTCCTTGAAATTACATTTCCAGCATAAGCAGCCTTTGTGAGAATTTGCTCCTAGTTCATTCTCAAGCCCCTTTAATGAGCGAGCGAGAGTTTGACCTCAATCCCGCTTGTAATAGATGACTCGGACACATTAACGTGAGATATTTCAATTAATATTGACGGTAACATTTTAACCACATCGTTGATCACATTTCGAGTCGCATAACCAGATATCACTCTTTCATTTATGTATTAGTCGCTGTTACTGTAAATTCTGGAATATATATTGCGAGACAGGATAAATTTTAAACTCTAAAACTCATGTTTAAAAAGAAGAAAAATTAAACTGTACATTATGCAACGAGCCTATAATGGTAGTAATTAAGACGCGATATGTTATGGAACGAGCGCAAGAGAGTTTCATAATTTTCATACAAGCGTCTTAATTACCATTATAGTCAAGTTTCATACGACTTTTTATGCTCGGTCATATTTCTAACTTGAAATTATTCATAAGTATTCATGTTATTCTTATCTGACTGAAGAGCGGAACTGACCTTGTCCAATACCTCGTAAATTGTGAGATGTGCGCAGACGCGAAAGTATTGATTTTTTCCGAGAAACAAATGTCCACATTGACCTTGATATAATCTAGAGAGTAAAATAAACATTAATCGTGATATAACCTTGAAATTGAATTAGACATTGAAAAACGAGATGACAAATTGAATATTATTTACAATTAACTCTAATTATTATAGTAACAGAACTGACTTTATTTCAAATATGGGTGATTTATTGTGCAATTGGCGAAATGAATTTGCGGGAATGTGCTTTGTGAAAGGCTGGAAGATGACGGTGAATTGATGTTAATTTGTGTGTTGTTTTTTTCGACTGAGTTTAATATTGTATTTGAGATTTCAATTTTATTTTGGATCGATTCTTCAACATAACCTTCTGCGACAGTATTGGATTTACAGCCTCCATGACGTTTCAATGTTGTGATGTTGCGCCAGCGTCTACTAAATTTGCCGCAGAACTCCTGCGAAAAAGTTGTCTTTCGATTGCATATCCGAGAATAATCGATACTTGCGCTTTCATATTGCTACAATGGTATTTTCTGATTGGTGGAACATCTGAACTTTAATGAGGTCCATTAAAGGGCTGCTACCAGGTGTATAATTACTACATTTCGGCATGGTCGAGCATAAAATTATTTATGATACAAGTGTTAAAAATAACATTTTATTTTGTCAGTAAGGATGTTTGCGAAACAAGTCTGTATGCCGAGTGAAGCAAGCCCTACGAACAAAGTAAAATAATTTTTAACATGTGTATTTTACACTCTACCTTTTAAAGAGTTGTATGCCTACGTTAGAGACAATTTATTCCCACGACTTTTCCACTGCGACGGCGCTCACTATAATAGTGAAACTGCGACATATTACAACTAAGCTGTAGCGGTGGCGCATTGGACTCCAGATTGAGGTCTCTGGTGACTCTAATACTTTACAACTGAACTGAGCTTTCAATTGTTTCACGTAGTAATAAAAATTATTGAGGAGCTTGCTGGAAAAACGACCTCAGTTAAAAAATCTTGTTTACGGAAAACAACCGATCGAAGAAATGGAGACTTTTTGTTGATAAAATGTTGTTAGTTGTGAATGTATCCATTTTTTAAAATAGTTTATATTCTCCCAATATAGTTTAATTTTTAAATTTATATAATAAATTAAGATATTGCTACAATAATAGTACATTATGCAACGAGCCTATATTTATAGTAATTAAGACCCAAGTATGCTTGTTTATGAAACGAGAGCAAGCGAGTTTCATAATTTTCATACGAGCGTCTTAATTACCATTATAGGCAAGTTTCATACGACTTTTTATGCTCGACCATATTAAATTATTCAGAAATATTCATTTTATTTGTATCTGACAGAAGATCGGAAGTGACATTGTTCATAGCTCGAAATTGTGAGATGTGCGCAGACGCGAAAGTATTGATTTTTTTCGAGGAACAATAACGCCACTGACCTTGATGTAATGCAGAGAATGTATAACCTGGAAATTGATTTAGAATTGAAAAACGTGATGACAAATTGAATTTATTTGAATATTATTTACAATTAACGCTAATTATTATAGTAACAGAACATAACCTTCTGCGACAGTATTGGATTTCTAGCCTCCGTGACGTTTCCCTCGTATTTCGATTGCATATCCGAGAATAATCGAAAACCTGAACTTTAATGAATAGGTGTACTTTAATGACATGCATTAAAGGATTGCTACCAGGTGTATAATTACTACATTTCGGCATAGTCGAGCATAAAGATATTTTTAGAGAACAGCTAAAATCGTCCTCCATAAATCGATTTACTGATGAGAAATGTGAACCACATGCATTTATTACAAATGATATAGTTATTGCAAAAATGAGAGAAACATATGTTCCTTTTATATTCAGATGAATTTCAGAAACATTTTCTTTAACAAAAATTAAGTTATGTCCATTATTTTCGAATCATTAACTTGTGTCTTCAGCCTTAGCAATGATAAGTTTATTATCAGAAATGTTACAAACATCACCTGAAAATTCTTCTTAATGAAGCTGCTGTATTTCTTTACTTCACAGGAATTCATATAATGAACTTATATTTATTTAATTTCCGAGTTATTTATTTATTTACTTTCTGACTCATTTATTTATGTATGTTTATTCATTCATGCAGGGTTATTTATTTATTTACTTATTTACTTTGACTCATTAATTTATGTAGATTCATTTATTTATTCAGAATTATTACTTATTCACTGATTTGTTCATTCGTACCTACATTCATTCATTAGCTTATTTAAGACATATCCCCAACGGGGCAAGACTTTCTGTTATCAGGGAAAGATAGAGGGCCGATAGCAGAAAATACTGCCGGTCGAATATTATATATTTGTTCCAGCACGGTTCAGAATCGATTCTGAACTGCCTGCTCGAGCGCAGTATCTCAATGTGAGTTCCAACAAAACTTGAACTGATTCTGAACCCATTCTGAATTCCCGGTTTCCTGTTCCAACATGCCTTGGAACTCGAACGAATGAAAGTGATTCTCGATTAAGAGCAGAAACTGAGAATTTTGAACTGCTATCGCATGCGCAGATGGCTTAATCTGATGCTGAGGTTAAAATGATTCGAGATTGGGCAGGTTAAAATTAAAAAATAGTAGATCAAGAGTGATTTGGAAGGTGATAATTCGTCATAAAATATAATACTAAGTTCGGAAGATTAATGTAATTTTAATATGAGAAGTAAATCTGAAGGCCGTGAAAAAAAAAGTTCAAAAAACGTTCAGACAACGTAAAATCTCGAACAAGTTCTGAGAACATACACAACTAAGACGTTAGATATTAGACATAAGACGTTAGATATTAGTTCGTAACGTGTTCTGAATTGCTTGCTGGAACAAACCTTATGGGCCGTATTCATAGATATTCTTAGCGCGGGCTTCCTGTGGATGATCAGGGAACTAACATTTTTCGTATTCATAAACCAGTGTTAGCGATATGACATGATATGAATCCTGTACAAGTAATCAGTCAATAGCCGGAGCTAGTTTAGCACGCTCGTAGCGCGGGCTAGCGAAATGTCTATGCATAGCACCCTAAGTGACTAATTCCGCAAATCTGACGAAGAAATAGTTCAAAGTAAATTGTGGTTGAAGAATGCAACACAAAATAAATGTCTATTTAAAAATTAAGACATTCTTAAATCGCTAAAACTGTGTAAAATATAAAAATAAAAATAACATTTCCAGAATGTGGTTTAGTGGCAATATTCTAAGCTTTTCTAGCAGTAGCTTTATTTGGATTAGCTTACCAATATTTCAGAATTCGACAAATCGAAGTTATTTGAGATGATATTTTCTATGTTGAGATTTTAGTAATTAATTTCTAAAAAAAAAAAAAAAATAATAAGTAAAATTTTATAGACGCAGACGCGAAATAGTCGTATTCGATGTTATAAAAAAATGTAATAGAAAACCGTAAAATTGTCTGTGTAAAAAGATAATAATATGAAAATAAAATATGACAGCCATATTGTTTTACGTAAATAGCGTCCGGAACCGACAGATTTCTTTATTTGTAGCTCATACATCATTTTAGACTTCCGTTTCAGTTTGTATCATTTTGCACATGTTTCTTCTTTCATCGTTGATCAAATCTGAATTATCGCAATACTAACCTAAAAGAATATTCCTGGCTTGCCAATCTTCGTCATAAACTTTCCTATCGCAGTTATTAGACCGCTACGTCATCTAAAACCGTATTAAGGTACAAAATAATAAATGAAATACGTATTATTTTGTGATTATAAATTCCAAGAGGGTTTGTATTTTTTAATATTACTGCAATAAGAAATAAGGTTTATTTAACTTCTGCATATTCAACTTTTATTACATACGGTATTAAGAAACAAGAAACATTTTGAAAAACAAAACGCTAGAATGAAATGTGTTGCAAATCAAAATGTATTCATTGTTAATTAAAAGCAATAAACGAACTTGTGAACTGTTGTATTCAATTTATTCATTTACGCATTTGGTAACACTGAACACTAATGGCATGGGACAAGGAACAGTACGCGTCTCTAGGACGCGAGTCATTTAATATCCGTTACACTTTGAAGTGCAGCAATACGATTCCATGAAGCCTGATAGGTTACAGTACAATGGTATGATGGATAAAAATAAATAACAACAAAACTCTTGGCCGAACTCGGATGAAATGAAACAAACATAACCTCGTAATTTTTATACCTTGGAAATATGTGCCTGACGCATGAACATTAAAAAGCTATATTAATTTTAAAAATCAAAATTCAAAGAGAAGACTATCCTGAATTGTTACTAGGAAAATTTCAATAATACTCTATACTTCGATATTTTTAGTCTAGAATCAACTGCATACCGTACAGTTTACAGTAGATCTGATTTGATTTTAGATTACTAAATACTGTACATGTTCTCATCTTTAGGTATATATAATATGAACAAGGCATTTCGCTTACAATTTAAACTGGAGGCCAACAATTCTCCCTGTTGTAAGTACACTGAAACCCATAATAATCCATATGTATTATTACCTGTAGTTAGCTTTCCGTCAGGTCTCTGCAGCTTTATAACTCGTACTTCACTAGCTTCTACTTTATTTATATCTAAACGTCATTAAAACACGTAAGAAATGCTGAAGATAAAATAAAGAGCACTGAATAGATGTATAAGTTTGATAATCTTATATAAATATATATATTTTACGAGAGAATATGAATTTGAACATGTGACAGCCATATTGCACTCACCAAACTACAGACCTAAACGGTAACAACCAATCAAGTCTCAGTATTTCCTAAGCTGAAGCAGGAGGGGTGGAAGACACAAGAAGACGACTGTGTTTACGTGTGACGTAGCAAAGGGTGAACGACTAAAGCTCGCGAAGTTATGACAGGATTCTCAACGTGAGGCCCACTAGGATTCCAGATATTCATTTAAAGTAAAGTTGTAAAAGTCTTTATTGTTTTTCTCCATTAATCCATATTTAAAGAGGATATGGGAAGCGAGTGTAAATTTATTGTAGGCTACTCTCCAGTGACCTAGAATCGTGCCACTGAAGGCTGCAGGGAACAGATTGCATATCAGGGTTTTCCTAAAAGCCGAACGAGTTGGAATTGAGTTTATACAATCAACCTATGTTGCTTTGCCATGTAAAGTAGGACTTTAAAAATCAGAAACACCGTGTCTTCTCCTTACATTCAACGGTAAGCAATTCTCGGAAAGGCATATCTCACGAAAATATATTATACACGGGTATAAAAACATGTACCATGCAACAGGTCGGGTTCGAATCACAGTAGAAAATAGAAAGGTTTCTATCCCATATAACAGTGGGTTTGCCCTTCTTTCTAGTGTCCGTAGGCCTAATGTGTAATCCAGTGATGTCAAAGCAAGCGCATTTTTCTGACCTTGACGTCGTGCGCGGGCAGCAAGTGCTAAGTATGGAAAGAAGAAGGGCTTTGTATATGAATAAGCAACCTGTTGGATTAAGAAAACAGTGGTGCACAAACTTCAAACGGAACGTGAAATTTTATGTAGTTATTTTTATATAACTTCTTTCTGTTTAATATTATCTATATTGTCTGTAAAACAAAAGTACTAACACTGATTTCTTAATATTGCACTTGTTATTTTAAATCTTAATAACATAATAGAGAGTTAAGAAGGAATATTCACTTAAATTCCATAGTAGTATAATATTATACTATATTATATAAGTGGATGAAACACATCGTTCATAAAGAAAGTGATATTCCAAAGAAAGAGATTGAGTATGACATAAGTTGGAATTTATATTGATGGTATCTTTAGCCTTACAAAAGTAATCAATAAACTAATCAAAACAATATTACAGTACAAAGCAAAGTTACCTAGGTACTGTATCTGTTTTAAGTGTAACTAATATTACGTAACAAAACACTTATCGCATTATACTTTTAAGGTGATATTTGTGAGCAATATCCTATCATCAGAATACTAAATTATTTTCTCGAAATCTGCTGAAGCTATAGAGCTGGCATTTTTACAACACATGGGTACGTATCTTTTGCTTATGATGTAACAGTATTTGCTTTGTTAATTCATTTCCTTACAAACAATTTCCATGCGAATATATTCAAAATTTTCAGTACACTATCTTCAGTAATACATATATACGGTATATTAGATTTACGAAAACATTCTTTAAGGCTACTAAATAAAAAGGCCTATACCTGAAAATTTCACTTTTCTATACGAAAAGTTGAGACAATATTTCTTTGAATAAAAAACTCAAACTTGTGAAAAATGAGCATTAAAATTAAAACTTACATTCTTATAATGCACTTATACTTCTCAGACAAATCTAAAAATTAACATGGATACAGTTTTAATAAGTTATCTTCCCTTTATCCATTGAATCAGTGTTGGCCATCCCTGTATATAGCTCGACCAAGTGGCATGTACTACCTCTCTCGTGTGTCTCTTTCCTTTCCGCTGTAAAGAGCTCAGGCTCTCCTGGGCTCTAAAGCGCGCGCTTGCTCCTATGGGCATCAGTTTACATCACTGGCCTAATGCATAATCTCTAAAATTGGTCCTACGACCACTCCCTAATTTCTGGTGAATATCTAGTACAGCTACTGTATGTACCTCTGATTGAGATTCTGGCTGATGTGTACCTCTATTGTAATTGTAATCTTGTAAAATTTTGACTTGTTCCACATCTTAAAGCTTCATTGCTAATGTAAGATCTATGGAATACAATAAATGAAATAAAAAAATGAAAAATTTATCGGCCAGTACATCTCACTTAATGATATGTGTCAGAGAAAGAACAATTGTTATATGCATCTGAAGTCTGATTAGTGGAATGTGTAGCTAATCGGCAATGTATGCAACGGAAGGTGAAAGGAACTGGCCACCCTACCCCATTATCTCCTGGCCTAGTTGCCTCATAAGTGTTGTCATGTTGGTATCACTTGTGAGGTTTAGTCCTGTCTTCTCATAGTTGACTAAACATCATCATCTATATAGGACTCGTATTTACTAAAGGCCAGCAAATAACGATGGTTTCTTAAAATGATAGTTTTTCTTAAGAACTGACACTAAGCTGCTCTTTCACTAAAAACTACTGAAATTCATGCAGAGAAGTTGAGATGTGTAGACAAAAAAGTGTGGTCTTCAATATTTTACTTGACAATCAAGTAAACAACAACATTTGTGTCCGGTTGAACAAAAATTCATTGCTTATATTAACAATAACATATTCAATTATCAGATGAATTCACAAATGACTTTTAATTATTTGCTATAGAGCAGAAAAAAGCACCGTTGTGTTCTTCTCCTTTTTCATTAAGTAAAAGCAGAGTAAATACAACGCAGGATGTTATGTGATTCCATGATTTAAAAATGGTGTGGTTAAAGTAAGTAATCAGGTAAAGCCAATAAGAAATGAAAAGTCGTATGTCTCAACTCTTAAGTGGTCCCCATACAGCAGGCATGTCAATTGATGCCCACAGGAGCAAGAGCGCGCTTTAGAGCCCAGGAGAGCCTGAGCGCTTTACAGCGGAAAGGAAAGAGACAGACGAAAGAGGTGGTATATGCCGCTTGGTCGAGCTATATTCAGGGATGGCCAGCACTGATTCAATAGATAAAGGGAAGAGAACTTATTAAAACTGTATCCATGTTAATTTTTAGATTTGTCTGAGAAGTATAAGTGCATTATAAGAATGTAAGTTTTAATTTTAATGCTCATTCTTCACGAGTTTGATTTTTTATTCAAAAGAAGTATTTTCCCAACTTTTCGTATACAAAAGTGAAATTTTCAGGTATAGGCCTATTTATTTAGTAGCCTTACAGAATATTTTCGTAAATCTAATATACCGTACATACGTATTACTGAATATAGTGTATTGAAAATTTTGAAAATATTTGCATGGTAATTGTTTGTAAGGAAATGAATTAACAAAGCAACTACTGTCACATCATAAGCAAAAGATACGTGCCCATGTGTTGTAAAAATGTCAGCTCTATAGCTTCAGCAGATTTCGAGACAATAATTTAATATTCTGGTGATAGGAAGTTGCTCACAAATATCACCTTAATAGCATAATGCGATAAGAATTTTGTTATGTAATATTAGTTCCACTTAAAACAGATACAGTACCTAGGTAACTTTGCTTTGTACTGTAATATTGTTTTGATTAGTTTATTGATTACTTTTGTAAGGCTAAAGATACCATCAATATAAATTCCAACTTATGTCATACTCAATCTCTTTCTTTGGAATATCACTTTCTTTATGAATGATGTGTTTCATCCACTTAATACAGTATAATATTATACTACTATGGAATTTAAGTGAATATTCCTTCTTAACTCTCTATTATATTATTAAGATTTAAAACACAAGTGCAATATTAAGAAATCAGTGTTAGTACTTTTGTTTTACAGACAATATAGATAATATTAAATAGAAAGAAGCCATATAAAAATAACGACACAAAATTTCACGTTCCGTTTGAAGTTTGTGCACCATTGTTTTCTTAATCCGGCTGATTGCTTATTCATATACAAAGCCCTTCCTCTTTCCTTACTTAGCGCTTGCTGCCCGCGCACGACGTCAAGGTCAGAAAAATGCGCTTGCTTTGACATCACTGTACTAGACTGTGCTAATACTATATTAATCCCAAATGAATGTTTCTCAGAAAAAAAGTCCCTTTAAGATTAACACTTACTCTATAAGTAGGCCTAATATATGTACGAATCTGATTTTTACTCTTATCATTAGAGAAACTGATATGGAAGTATTTATCCGTTTGATGTTTTTAAATAAAATGGACGATATTCTTGCAAATTAAACAAAAATATTAATACGTATCGTTATTTGCTATCATTACGGAGTCTGGGCTACCCCATTGCAGGGAGTTGTTGTTTAGTCAACTGTCCGAAGACAGGCCTGAACCTCACAAGTGATACCAAGAAAGTTCCACTTATGAGGCAACTAGGCCAGGAGATAATGGGGTAGGGTTGCCAGTTCCTTTCCCCCTCCATTGCATACATCGCCGACTAGCTACATATTACACTAGTCAGACTTCAGATGCATACAAACAATTATTCTTCCTCTGACACACATCGTCAAGTGAGATGTACTGCCTGATAATGGATATACATATCAGCCAGAATAAGCCGACGATTTGGAAACTGGGGTAGGAAAGAAAGATACAAAAGAAATTCGTCAAACTCTACTGAGAGAACTTAAAGTCCTCCATTTTCTTTCTTCTCAGTCACAGATTTTATCAAAGGTATGATGATACCATAACTTTTATCACAACTATTTCACAGCTAGATGTGATCTAAGATGCTATATTACACTGTAAGAGATTTTATCATATATGTTTTATCAAACTTCTGTGATACAGAAATATGATAGTGTAATATAGGCCTCACTGAACTGAAAACTGTGAACTGAAGCACTGCTCATTCCGGCTGTCCTAACTGACTTAGGTTGAGGAGAATGTTCAGGATTGGAGTAAGCACACGTGGCAAATGCAGTCCATTGATTGACCTTGAGCCGCCAGTTCGAAATGCATAGATAATAGTTTAAGGTATAAGTACAATACACAATAAGGATAATCAGATGTTAACGTAATATACGATAGTTATGGTACGACCAGCGTATAGAGAATTATAAGTAGGGACACTGCGCGTCGGTATCTTTGATGTAGTAGTGCCTTATTTCAGTGGCCTTCAAACCAGACCTATCTGCATCAGCGAGAGGTTCTGCCTTTTTCCCTAGAGTTGGCGCTGATATCGGACCAGCAGTCGACAGCAGAAATATTTTTCAGCAGACTTGCCAGCGAATCAGGATTGCTGTTTCGGCGTTCGCGGGTGCTCGATTACACTGGCATCTAGCGTTTGAAAGTCGCATTATACACTAACGGGGCACATGCGTGCAGAAAAACACACCTGGGAAATTCGCTCAGTGTCCATTCTTTATAATTCCTATTCGCTGGTGTGACCGGAATAAAGAAATGTAAAGGTACAACATACTTACTTATTGGCTTTTAAGGAACCTGAAGAATCATTGCCGCCCTCACATAAGCCCGCCATTGGTCCCTATCCTGAGCAAGATTAATCCGTTCTCTATCATCATATCCCACCTCCCTCAAATCCATTTTAATATTATCTTCCCATCTTCGTCTCGGCCTTCCCAAAGGTCTTTTTCCCTCCGGCCTCCCAACTAACATTCTATATGCATTTCTGGATCCTCCCATACGTGCTACATACCTTGCCCATCTCAAACGTATGGATTTAATGTTCCTAATTATGCCAGGTGAAGAATACAATCCGTGCAGTTCTGTATTGTGTAACTTTCTCCATTCTCCTGTAACTTCATCCTTCTTAGCCTCAAATATTTCCCTAAGCACCTTATTCTCAAACACCCTTAACCTATGTTCCTCTCTCAAAGTGAGAGTCCAAGTTTCACAACCATAAAGAACAACCGGTAATATAACTGTTTTATAAATTCTAACTTTCAGATTTTTTGAGAGCAGACTGGATGAAAAAAGTTTCTCAACCGAATAATAACAGGCATTTTCCATATTTATTCTTTGTTTAATTTCCTCCCGAATATCATTTATATTTGTTACTGTTGCTCCCAGTTATTTGAACTTCTCCACCTCTTCAAAAGATAAATTTCCAATTTTTATATTTCCATTTCAAGGTACAACACAACATGTAGAAATTGTGTTGATGACAATAAATGCATTAATAAATCAAGAAAATTAGGAGACATCATAGTTTGAGCCACAGGCCTCTCAATCTGCAATCGAAAGTTCTACCACGGAGCTACGTATATAACAGTATATTTCTAATGCAATAATGTTTCACTATTACAATGAGCGGGAATGCAGCAATGGAGAAGTCAGGGGAATTGAATTTTATACGAACACGGACGAACGGCTAAGAAGTGATGTGCGACACACATGTTAAATAGTAATATGCGTTACAAGAGCGGTATGTTGAAGTTTTCATGTTCGAGGAAAAGTTTGAAAAAGCGAAACATAGTTGAGATTTTTAATTTCCGAGAATTGAAAGAAAACATACCGCTCGTGTATCGTAGCCTACATTATTTTGTGCGAAGATCGTTTATTACATACCTGAAAGAGGAATTTCTAATTAGTTGCAATGAAATCTCCATCTTGGTTTCTGTTCAATGACGGCAAATTTGCAAAAAAAAAATTCTATCTTCAACATTGTAGCTTTAAAATGTTTTCTGTGTTTAATATACTCCAGCAGGCCGTGATATACGTCTGTCTTTTTTCCCCCAGTCTATGATGAGTCTGGAATCTTGTTGATTTTTTCACGGCTTCCTTAAAGTTACTTGCGTCACGAATGCAGTAACTTTAGTGGAGTTGTAGAGTTTACTTAATTTTTGAAAATATTTAAAAACAATAATTAACAATGCAATTTAGGTGAAATTGCAGTGGTAAGTTTCCAATTTATAATTCTTATTACTATATTGAACGTCTCTAAAAATAATATGTTAAAAGCCTACAGCAGTAAAATCAATATGTCACTTAAGCGGTAAGAAGAGGGAAATTATTAAGTGTGTCAGGTTGGGAATACTGAATGTGGAATTTTAGACTTTCCACGGATTGGTTTTGCGCGGAAACCAAGCAAATACGCACGATCTCGCACAAAATAGTTTTATTTTGTTCACGGAGTCCCTCTTTGTTTCGTAAGCAAAATAAAATGTGAAATGTAATTATTAAAACATTTGTCGTAAATAATTATTAGGCCTATAATTCGGCTCAAACTTGTTTGTATAGGGACATCATTTTATTTTTACTAACATGTTTAATATTAACCTGTCTATACCTTTAGAGAACCGGAAACACAGCTTGCTCCCCCCTCCAAGACTGGAGTTCGATGATACTGGCGTAAAACACAAATCACTCTACTAGGTATAGGATGGAAGAAAAGTAGTTCATCCATTTACGTAAACTGGGAAATATCGCGATTTTGAGTTTGATAATTTTCATTAGGTTTTTCTTTAATCAAAGTACAGTACTGTATTAAGAATAAGTGTTTTTACTCACGAAGTGAGTTATCCATGCGAACGTATTCATTATGCAGTGTATATTATACTGTCTACAGCACATTAGCGTACAATACAGAGAAAGAAGTTAAATTGAAAAATAATCATAATATGAATATTTAAACACAATTTTGAAAATGGTGGCCGTTCATTTCGATACAGGCTTCAGTTCTTTTGTGCATATTATCGCACTGTAGACTATTGCATCTAATTCCAATTGCCAGTTTCGTCCTTCGTACTAGTAACTCATGTTGAAATAATTCTGTACCTACTCTACGTACTGTAAATTCAATCTTCACTTCTGCCCGACCCGAAAATATAAAATTACTCAGACATGCTATCTACTGTCCGTCCAAGTGGTTATGCCGCAGGATTGTAGAAAGGGAGGAAATCACGTGACAGTTAATTACTTAACGAGGCCCTTTTATTTAAGTTAAATTAAACAGCTGTATAATATTACGTAAACGTCCAATTCCTAAGAGAAATTAATGTTTTCAGAAAAGAGCTAAGACAGCCCAGCTTTTACAGAGGGGCGAGCAGAAGCAGGTGGGGGAAATCGGGATGCGACGTAGGCAAACGGACAGTACCTGTGCGAAAATATGATGCAATATTGAAAGCTCTTTCGTCACTGGAAAACGCGAACATATTTCTGGAACGTACTATACTCAGTAACTCATTACTGCTTACTATCTGCGGTCTTGGTTCTGTGTGGAGTTGGAACTTCCTTAGTAGAAGGGGTGGGAGTGAAGTACATTCAAAAACTCAGGTACAATAAAAATTGAAGTAAAAATAAAATGATGTCCCTGTACATCAAGCCTCGTATAAAGGAGCAAGAACCATTCTCATTATTTCTCTTTGAAAATAGCTGATTCTCTTTCTACCGCTATTGTACAGAACTTCCATCAATCATTATGTGGAGGAAATTAGTTTGTCTAAACATCACACTCCGAGATCTTATAGTTTCTATACTCATACTTTAAATACTCGCAGTCGAGCACGTGTTCGATGCGTTTAACGGATAGTAAAAGGGTTTTAGTTGTTACGTATTGATCGGTTTTTTGTGTTATGTGCCTACATGGTGCGCTGAAGCTATTTCACAGCAACAGAAATCATGTGATGACGTTACGGGAGAACGCAAATCGCTCATTACAGGCCAACATGAGTTCCCTCCCACTTGCGTTATGGTCGTGTCTATTCCACCCCACCCATAGCAACCGCCCATATTTGTATTACTGTAATAAACATAACCAGAGAGTTACTTAATTTGGTGCAGGCGACAAACTATAGGCCTTTACTTACATTGTTCTCTGTTTTTATACAGAAGGAACATCCTGCTGAAATTTCAAACGGACTCCCCACCTCCACTTCGTGGAGGGGCTATTGTACAGGACGTTTCAGAATTAAGTTGTCATAAACAATCTCAACTGAAGAAATATATGAATTTAATTACGTATTTAATATGGAATGCTGACTTAATTTCATTTTTCTATATGTAATCAAATAACGCAAAATTCAATTCATGATTTTCTGAAGCCTAAGTAATGACTTCCAGAGGATAAAATTCTGCACACAACTTATTATAATTAAAAGTACATTCCAAGTTATTTTATTCTTTATACATACAATTAGAGTCAGGCTCAGCGGAAGAGACGGCTTGCTGGCCTAAACACTGGCAGATTAATTAGATAAATAAGTAAGTAAGTAAATAAATAAATAAATAAATAAATAAATAAATAAATAAATAAATAAATAAATAAATGATGATGCTAATAATAATAATAATAATAATAATTGTTATTGTTACTCCATTGTTTTCTGTATTTCTCCAGTTACTTTCTTGGATGCGTCTGAAGGAAAGAAGAACAATACATTCACTGTCTCTTCTGTTTCGAATCATGCATACTTGTACTCCGAATTATCTGTTATCGCGCTTTTAATTTCTTACAACTCTTCGAAACCGACTTCAAGCACTTCTTTCTATCCCTCATCATAGAACGTATTTATGCTCATCTTCCTATACTGTAGAAATACCTCGCCTCTGGAATTCGTTACCTAATGACGTCAGGGACTGCCGGACTCTATCACAATTCAAAATTAATTTGGAAAATGTTGTCTTAGTTAATGTTTTTAGGTATTGCCAGAAGTATTGATTTGTGTTTTTTTTTTGTTCTTTTTCTTTTTTAATCTAGATTAAAACTGCAAGTTTCTTGTTTATGTTAGTTAATTAGTTAGGATACAATTAATTATGATACATAATCACTCATTTAAAGTTTGTGTGACTGCAACCTGTGTATAATTTTGTGTGGCTTTACTTTGTTTTAGTGTTTTTCTCTCTCTCTCTTTATTTTTTGTGTAGCTTTATTTTGTATATGGTGTTTTTTTCTGTTTATTTCTATTATTGTATTTGTATTCCTGGTGTTGTGGAAGATAAGGCCTGATGGCCTTAACTACACCACAATAAACAAATATATTATATATATATATATATGCTATGTTTTTTTATACTGGTTGAGTGGAAGAGAAAAACTTATAGCAACTTTGTCAGTACCAGTAAAAATAAATAAATTAACAAATAATTTAAATTGTAGAAAAAAATCACTATAACACATTTCCAACAGTCTTGGACGTCTAGTTTTAAATCATGAATAGATCATCAACTGCAGCACAAACAAGAGTCAAATAGTGTTCCCTGATAGTACCTTTCTCACAAACCACATGTGACGTCACGCCATATCGTCTATGAACAACTAACCTCATTTCCGTACGCCCTTGGACAAAAGGCTGTCTGTAATTATTATCGTATAAAACAACAATTTCTGCGAAATCTAAGCACAAAGGAACAAACAAGTAGAGGACTTTTCCATTCATAAAAATGCTGTCATTGAACACCTCCCACCCTGTACTGCACACTACTTGTGCAGAGTAAGAATTCCAATACATTCGAACAGCTGTAACCAACTTCCGTAAGGAAAACGTTGAAGCCGACATTGGCTATCATTTCGTCGTGCCTCACAGCGCGGTTCCTGGCTAGCTGTGAACCAATTGGAGCCGTGAGTAAACATTACAGGTTTCCATACACATTAATCACCGCTATCAGACTCATCGGATCGTCTAGGTTGTCAGTTTGAGCTCTAGGTTAGCCACTAGTCTGGATTATAAGGACCGTCACGTCCACAAAATAGATACGCCAGGCATTCCGACCGAAATAATTGATGGAGTAAATCAAAGAGGGGGCAGCAGCTAACCAAAACCCACATATTTATACTTTCCTTGTCACTGTCACTGCTATTTCATTTGACGCCAGTGCATCAGTCTCTGTTATACATCACAGTGACAGTTTCATTTACTGAATCTTTCACAATTTTCGCTTGTCTCTTACAAAATTATTTTAGGTCGTCATTGTGCTTATGCATAGTACCTTAAAAAAACTGGGCTCTTTCATCCTTTCCGGCCTCTTCTAAAGATTATTTCAGCGATATGATGGTAGTAAGCGGAAGGAAGGGAAGTAGGGAGAAGAGTACGACACATTTTTTTTTAATTATTATGAGTTTTTACAGCTATATTTCCATGTACAGGGACATCATTTTATTTTTATTAACATTTCTAAGATTAACCTGGCTATACCTTTGGATTAACGATTGAGAACCATTTGCTACCTCCTCCCGCTACTGGAATTGGATGATACTGGCGTAAAATACAAACAAATCACTTTACTAGGTACAGGAGGGAAGAAAAGTAGTTCATCCATTTACGTAAACTGGGAAATCTCGCGATTTTGAGTTTGATAATTTTCATTAGGTTTTTGTTTAAACAAAATACAGTACAGTATTAACAATAAGTGTTTTTACTCACGAATTGAGCTATCCATTCGGACGTATTCATTATGTAGTGTACATTATACTGTCTACAGCACATTAGTGTACAATATAGAGAATGAAGTTAAATTGAAAAATAATCATAATGTGGACATTTAAACACATTTCTGAAAATGGTGACCGTTCATTTCGATACAGGCTTCAGTTCGTTTGTGGCTATTATCGCACTATAGACTATTGTAACTAATTCCAATTACCAGTTTCGTCCTTCGTACGAGTATCTCATGTTGTCATAATTCTGTACCTACTCTATAAAAGAGTACGTACCTTACGTACTGTAAATTCAATCTTCACTTCAGCCCGATCCGAAAAGACAAAATTACTCAGACATGCTATCTACTGTCCGTCCAAGTGGTTTTGTCGCAGGGTCGTAGAAAGGGGGGAAATCACGTAACAGTTAATTCCTTAACGATGCCCTTTTAAGTTATTTTAAACAGTTGTATAATATTACGTAGACGTTCAATTCTTAACGGAAATTAATGTTTTCAGAAAAGAGCTAAGACAGCCCAGTTACTAGCCTTTACAGAGAGGCGAGCAAAAGTGGGTGGGGGAAACTATGCTACGACGTAGGAGTCCACACCTGTGGAGTAACGGTCGGCGCGTCTGTCTGTGAAACCAGGTGGCCCGGGTTCAAATCCCGGTCGGGGCAAGTTACATGGTTGAGGTTTTTTCCGGGGTTTTCCCTCAACCCAATACGAGCAAATGCTGGGTAACTTTCGGTGCTGAACCCCGGACTCATTTCACCGGCATTATCACCTTCATATCATTCAGACGCTAAATAACCTAGATGTTGATACAGCGTCGTAAAATAACCCAATGAAATAAATAAAAACGACGTAGGCAAACGGACGAAGTACCTGTGCGAAAATATGATTCAATATTGAAGGCTCTTTCGTCACTAGAAAACGCGAACATATTTCTGGAACGTACTATACTCACTAACTCAGTACTGCTTGACTGCATGTACGCGGTCTTTTTTCTGTGTGGAGAACGGTTGAAAGTTTACTATCAGAAGGGTTGGGAGTGAAGTACATTCAAAAACTCACAAGTAAACCTTCAGGTGGGGTAAAAAAACAAAGACTTACCTTTATTACCATTCGATTAAGCATTAAAACCAATACAAAATACGTAAATTTTACAACTCGAACGCAGTGAACACCAGAGATCGCGACCAATGAAGATCAAGTTGACATGGGCTATTTAGATTGCAAACAACTATACCACGCAGCAATGCTAGACGCGAGAGCGAAGACAGTGCTGCTATAAACGCTCTGTCAGCTAGTTTGTACCTTGCAGTTTATTGTGTAATGTTATGTGCAGTGAGCTGAAGAAGATGAACCCAGTGAATATAGTGATTAAAATTCTGGATAAACTAAAAGAAGAGGGTTATAAGGAGACAGACTGTGAAATGTCGCGGAAGGAACTTGAAGTTGTTGATGATGTATATGACTTATTAAAGAGTTATGAATCGGAAGCAGTTGAAGAAAGTCATACTCTGGACATTGATGAAAATGAACCACGAAATGATGTTAATGACATGCCTCATGTACGAGAATGGGAGACTGAAAAAACAAATACTGCATCAGAAGAGGAATCAAGTACTTCACAAAGTTCCGGTTCTCAATACGCTCCGTCTCCTCCCAAAACATCCCGAGTCATTGACTTTGAAGAAAAATGTAAGGTAATAGAGTATTGGATTCTGCCAGGTGTACCAACAAACAAAAAGAAAAAGTTTAACCATAGGTCATGGAGCAGTATGAAACATAAATTTACATGGTTAACACACGAAAGTCAACTCTACAAAATGAAGCACGCTGTCGAACAACAAAACGATGTTATGAATAAAATGAAAGAAGTGCACCGAAGAACATTTGAGGAATTCTGTATGCGGCGGTCGTCAAATGAAATTGTAAAGAAAGTGACATAAAAAGAATTGCACTGACAACAGCTCGTGATTTATTAGGCATAGATCAGAAATACTTCAACGCAAGTCCTACTTGATTGCATCGCTTTAAAACGCATTATAAGATTGTCAGCCGCAAAATGACATCATATGTAACATAGCGTCAGGTACGCGACAAGACAGCTCTTGAACAATCAATCCAAACCTTCAGACGTGAGTGCGCACCACTTATGGACATGTACGATGATGATCATGTGTTTAATACAGACGAGTGTGGGTTCCAAAAGGAAATGCCTTTCGGCAGAACATTAGAACGTCAAGGAACCAGTAAAGTGTATGGTGTCATGCAATCCAAAGGGGCAACTACACATTCCTACACTATAATGCCGGTGGTTTCTAAAGCTGGAAAACTGATGCCAAAGTTACTACTGATTCTCCAAGAACCGAAAGGTATAAGTGCAAGAGTTGCGGAACGCATTTTCCAGAGTGACAACCTTGTAGTAAAATGGACGTCGTCGGGAAAAGTGACCAAAGAAATATGGATAGAATTTTTACGAGAAATATTCCTCCCAAATTCTGCAACACCCAATCTTCTCCTGTTAGACTCATATGGTGTCCACTGCAACGAAAATACAATTAAGCAACTGTTAGAAGAAGGGGACTATGGTCTTGAAAAACTAGTAGTGAAAATCATACCACCAAATACGACTTATGAGTTGCAACCTTTGGACAGGTACTTTTTTCGAATGTACAAGCATATGATTCGACACATTTCTCATAATGTAGATTTTGATGATTCATCTGATACATTACAACAACGCAACAATATACTGAAACTACAGTCGCTTGTTTACCAGCAGTTTCTTTCTCCACGATTCCAACAGGCGCATGGGTATGGTGGGGTGTTAGCTGGATTGGGATCCGGAAGTGGACAACGTTTTCAAAACACTACAGAGTACTGTATTCGAAATATACAAGGAATATGTGCGATTTGTGCAAAATCAGCCTTTATAAAGTGCGGGTGGTGTACTGACAATTTGTGTTTCCAACATTTTTTTGTTAGCTATCACTGTTGTGCGACATATGTTTCTGGATAAAAAAAAATCAGATTTTGGAATACGATGCATTAAGTAACATGATGACCACATCATCGTTTTCCTTCTTATGCAGTAATCGCTAGTTGAAGGTATGTTTTCGTGCTGCTTGAAATCTCGTGTTCTGAGCTGTGTATCGCACTTGATAATTGCAGTCGAGTTACCAAATTTTAGGATTACTCATATTTTATTATGCCGATTCCAAAAATATAAGTTTCATTTTCACTGTTTTTTACCTCAGGTGAAGGTTTACTTGTCAGGTACAATATAAACTGAAGTAAAAATAAAATGATGTCTCTGTATATTTCCTATGTTCGAAAGTTCCAAGGTACAAGACAGTATGATCGAAGGCACACGAACCTGTTGTACCATGGATCACTTTACATATCCCTTCATTTCATTTTTTTTCATCCTTAATAGATATGAATGAATGAATGAATGAATGAATGAATGAATGAATGAATGAATGAAACTATTATCCCTGACAATGATGGAGTAAAAAATCTAGCAATTTGTATGGACAAAAACTTAAGTTGGAATACTCAAATCACACACACATGTAAAATAGTTTTTATGAAAATTCACGCACTAAAAAGAATTCAAAATTTCCTTCTGTTGCTTCTCAAGAAGAATTTAGTGCAATCGCTCTTGATGCCTCATTTTGATTACTGTGACACTCTTTACACTGACCTTAACATGAGACTGACAGACAGACTACAGCGCGTTCATAATGCATGTGTTCGATTTATTTGCAACGTTCGTAGATATGACCGTATCACACCTTCATTAAATATGCTGTCCTGGATCCGTCTCAAAGAGCGAAGAACTATTCACTCTCGCACTTTATTCTTCAATATTCTTCAACCTCTAACCCTAGCTACTTAGCTTCTCGTTTTCAACATTTGTCCTCATATCACGAAATAGATACTCGCTCACAACACCATATCACACTCTCCATTCCTAAACACAGAACATACTTCTACTCTTCATCTTTCACGGTCTCCGCAGCTCATCTCTGGAACTCTCTACCACAACATGTCAGAGACTTTCGGACATTGTCTAGTTTCAAAAATAAATTAAAATTGCACTTTTTCAATTCAGATTCTTTTCAGTTATAAGCCCTTTTCTCTGCGATAGTTTTGTAAAAATATAGGCCATATATTTCTTTCCTTCCTTTCCCCTTTTTGTTCTATTTATCAGCCGATAAATTTATTAGCATAGCCTTTTTATTGTGAATTTTATTTAATATTCGTATTTCTTTTCTTTTCTATTATTATTTTATTACATTCCATTTTGTTATATTCTACCTTACGTTTTCCATGTTAACCATTTGTACTAAATGAGTTGCTTTTACTATATTCCAATGCATTTTACTATATTTTTTTCTATTATTGTATTATTTTCGTGTTGTTTAGTATTGATTTTATTATGCTATTATTATTATTATTATTATTATTATTATTATTATTATTATTATTATTATTATTATTATTATTATTATTATTATTATTGTAATATGTTAGTATTCTGTTCTTTAACTTTATGTTAAATTTTAACTGCTTGTATACTTTGTGACCTGGTAGAGTGTAAGAGAAGGCCCTATGGCCTTAACTCTGCCAGTATAAATAAAGAATTATTATTATTATTATTATTATTATTATTATTATTATTATTATTATTATTATTATTATTATTATTATTATTATTATTATTATTATCTGTAAATCAGGGAAATCCCTGTAGGAAGTTGTAAATGAATCTTCAATAATTATTTCAAGCAATTTTTCATCTAAAAGTTTTATTTCCCAAAATTAAAAAAAAAATTGAAATGTGATTCAAGGTACATTTTCTTTACTGTTTTCTTTATTTAGATTCAAACGCATTCTACTAAATCGACAGAGCAGCGTAATAATTCCCACGGTTTGTTTTTCATGTTCGCCATCTTGTCTTGTCTCCCATTATACATTTCTCATTTGACACTGAAAAGCGAATGACAGCGGAAAGCAAAGTACTTCGAGAAAATCTGTTCCACTGTCTTTTTTATCTACAACAGATCTCAAAGGTTCCGCTTGACATTACTGTGATGTAAATCGTCAGCTGACTGAGTAAATCCTGGAGCTTCGGGAACTAAATGCAGCAGCTGTCGCAGTCACCTTCTATGAAGCAGGATGTATACCGGCCGACGAATGGTAAAGCACTTTGCATTTTGTATTGTCTTCATAGCACAGTAATGGATGTTGCCACCGGCTGTGTCCTTCTGCCGCAGTGGGAGGTAACTGCAAGATGACGTAATATTCATAAACAAGAAAGGCCGTCATCTTAGGTTTCAGCTCCCGTTTCTTCTTCTTCCTAATTGAAATATTTCAGCATTTCTCAGTTTTCTAGCCACTACAAATATATACGTGATATTTAATTGCTTATTTAACGAATTTGTATCAACTGCGCAGTTACAGTCTTAACGCAGATATGCCTGAAATATTTTTTTTTTTTTGCAATTTTTGTGTATTTTTCAAATCTCATTTAATGCAGTATATAACTGAAGTATATGTACAGTACCTGGCCACATTATTATAATCACTCATATTTTTACTATACTTTACATATTACTTCCTCATTTGAACTCTGGTTTCCTTTCTTAAGCAGAATTCACTTTACATATTTAATTTTTAAACAATATTAAGTGAAATTAGAATTATAACAATGTGAATTCAAGAAATATTGATAAATAACCAACCACGCCTCATTTTTACAGAAATTTCAGTATTTCGTACGACTTCTTTTGGCTTTAATTACAGCTTCAGTTCTCTTTGGCATACTTAAAGTACACTTCTGTATTATTTTGTGGATCCTCTCATTGTGATTCCAAACATATATCAGCCTTTCAATAAGTCGAATTGTGATAGTAATAAATTCTTTTGCCATCTCTCTTTTTACGAGAGCCCAGACGTTCTCAATGGGATTCAAGTCCGGTGAGTTTCCTGACCATGGCAAAAGTGGAACGTTTTTGGAAGCCAGAAACGTTTTGACTCTCCTAGTAGAGTGACAAGGTGCACCATCTTGCATAAACATATATTTCTCCCCATTTGGGAACCATTCGTTCAGCTGAGGGATAAGCCTGTTTTCCAATACTTGGATATACTGATCTTGTTTCATTGTTCCCTGAACCTTTGCCTGATATCACAGACCATATCATGACTGATATTGGGTGTTTAACTGTGTTAACCAGGCATCCAGGAGAAAAATTTTCTCCCTTTCGTCGACGAACAAACATTGCTTGTCCATCAAACACTGAAAGGTTGATTCAACGGAGAAGCAAACCTGAAAATTTTCAAAGAAACTGATAAAAACTCTAAATTTTGTCTTCAAGTATTAAATACTGTTGGTTATTTATCAATATTTCTTGAATTAACATTGTTATAATTGTAATTTTACTTAATATTGTTTAAAAATTAAATATTTAATGTGAATTCTGCATAAGAAATGAAACCAGAGTTCAAATGAGGAAGTAATATGTAAAGTATAGTAAGAATGTGAGTGATTATAATAATGTGGCCAGATACTGTATGTTGTCGAAACATTCTAGTTGTAACTGGTTGAGCTAGAAACAGGTGTCCTTTTAAAAGGACAGTAGGCATATGAGCATACATTTTGAGGAAGAATTGTATACTATGATTACATGAAAGAAAACAATGCAATTGTTGTAATTTACAATTGTTATTATTATTACTATTATTATTATTATTATTATTATTATTATTATTATTATTATTATTATTAACAAATTATTACGTTGTTATTTTATTATAGTTTCTTCATTATTACTACTGATATTATTCTGAAGAATGATGCATTGTGGCTAAATTCGTTTTAACTCTGGAATGCTTTCGTCATTGAATAGTACCGTATTGCTATTGATACGTAAGAATAAGTAATAGGAGAAAAGAGTGTTGAAGTTTCGAGTAGGAGGTTATATTGGGAGAGAAGTGACGATACATATAATGAAGTAGTTGCTGTGGCAATGTCGGAAGACAGGTCTCAGTTCATTTTCTAAAATCTATTGTTATGGCAATGACAATTTAGATAGAAAATAAGACCTCTTCCAAAAATACTAAATGAAAAACAATAGAAACTTATGTCCGTTCAATACCTCCCTCCAGAACGTCACCAGTCCTCCACTTGTAAACAGATCTTGCTGTGCAAATCTGGCTTTCAGGTATATCTCCCTTTCAGGTATATAATTTCAAAGGAGAAATTGTTCCGGAGCCGGGTATCTACCCCGAGACCTTTGGCTTAGTGCACCAACGCTCTGGCGACTAGCTACCTAGCAACTACACCCGGCACTGTCTCAAATTTTCCCTTCATATCCACACACCTCAGTGGGCTGACAAGACGCCAGAAACCCAATTATGAGTGCACACGAACTCTGTGTGGCATTTGTATTTTGCATTATAGTGATATGTCTGTATTTGAGATGAAATTTCGCCCGTAGCATAATTTTCAAACGTAGATAGCATTTCATGTAGGGAAAATCCACTGAAATTGAAAACGCGAAATAATTTCAAAATATATGGGGATATGCCTATTGTCCTTTTAAAAGGACACAAACGTTTCCGTCATTGTCATGTCGCAATGAATAAATATTTCGTACGCATTGTGGTTTCACGTTATATTTATGTTTATAGGAGTCATTTGATCTACAACAATTTGTAAAAATAATTCCGAACTGTAAAAATATTTAACATTCTTATCTGATTTGCGTCTCGGATGCCATAGTTGAAATAAACGAACAATTCTCACGTCCACATCTCAAACTCAACGATGACCGGAACTCTAATTACCAGTCTTACCACACCTAGCAAGCCTCCAATTAAGACCAGTAATAGTGACACCTGTGGAAAAGCAAATGCCTTAACTGTAGAGAGGGTAATTTGAAACATTGACAACTGTCCTTTTAATAGGACAATAGGCATATCTGGGTTACTTACTTACAAATGGCTTTTAAGGAACCCGAAGGTTCATTGCCGCCCTCACATAAGCCCGCCATCGGTCCCTATCCTGTGCAAGATTAATCCAGTCTCTATCATCATATCCCACCTCCCTCAAATACATTTTAATATTATCCTCCCATCTACGTCTCGGCCTCCCTAAAGGTCCTTTTCCCTCTGGTCTCCCAACTAACACTCTATATGCATTTCTGGATTCGCCCATACGTGCTACATGCCCTGCCCATCTCAAGCATCTGGATTTAATTTTCCCAATTATGTCAGGTGAAGAATACAATGCGTGCAGTTCTGCGTTGTGTAACTTTCTCCATTCTCCTGTAACTTCATCCCGCTTATCCCCAAATATTTTCCTAAGCACCTTATTCTCAAACACCCTTAACCTATGTTCCTCTCTCAGAGTGAGAGTCCAAGTTTCACAACCATACAGAAGAACCGGTAATATAACTGTTTTATAATTCTAACTTTCAGATTTTTTGACAGCAGACTGGATGATAAGAGCTTCTCAACCGAATAATAACAGGCATTTCCCATATTTATTCTGCGTTTAATTTCCCCCCGAGTGTCATTTATATTTGTTACTGTTGCTCCAAGATATTTGAATTTTTCCACCTCTTCGAAGGATAAATCTCCAATTTTTATATTTCCATTTCGTACAATATTCTGGTCACGAGACATAATCATATACTTTGTCTTTTC
Source organism: Periplaneta americana (assembly GCF_040183065.1). Classification (NCBI taxonomy): domain Eukaryota; kingdom Metazoa; phylum Arthropoda; class Insecta; order Blattodea; family Blattidae; genus Periplaneta; species Periplaneta americana. The sequence goes on from NC_091126.1 coordinate 27,272,200, forward strand.
GGGATTTACTTCCAAACCGATCGCTTTACTTGCTTCAAGTAAAATTTCCGTGTTTTCCGTAATCGTTTGTGGATTTTCTGCTAACATATTCACGTCATCCGCATAGACAAGAAGCTGATGTAACCCGTTCAATTCCAAACCCTGCCTGTTATCCTGAACTTTCCTAATGGCATATTCTAAAGCGAAGTTAAAAAGTAAAGGTGATAGTGCATCTCCCTGCTTTAGCCCGCAGTGAATTGGAAAAGCATCAGATAGAAACTGACCTATACGGACTCTGCTGTATGTTTCACTGAGACACATTTTAATTAATCGAACTAGTTTCTTGGGAATACCAAATTCAATAAGAATATCATATAATACTTCCCTCTTAACCGAGTCATATGCCTTTTTGAAATCTATGAATAACTGATGTACTCTACCCTTATACTCCCATTTTTTCTCCATTATCTGTCGAATACAAAAAATCTGATCAATAGTCGATCTATTACGCCGAAAACCGCACTGATGGTCCCCAATAATTTCATCTACGTACGGAATTAATCTTCTGGGTTAATATATGTAATCAATGTAACATGATTAAAGTATATAGTACTATTTGAAAAGTTGATGACGTCACGTGTATCTTGTACCATAATGTAGTTATATGCACCAAATGTCCATACTCATGTTAGCCCCTCGTTCTAACATAACGCTCAAAAACAAAAATTCCAATACCTATCCAAACAAAAAAGTTATAATATGTGCACAAGATAAATGGGACATCCTATACATAATTGTACACTTATTTGTCCACTACATATTACTGTTTTATTGTACATTTTTTAATTACATTAATACTGTCTCGTTGTAAAATTATTTGTTAATTAATGAGTTTTGTTAATGTTTTCTAAAATGAACTGTTGTAAGATTTTTATTTTGGAGGGAATGTAATGACAGGTGTCCCACTTTTGGCTGATGCAATTGTGGTTATCCTAGTTTTAGTGCATAATGCGAAACATTGACTTAATAAATATGTCACATAGTGACATCTGGCGCAGGAAAAATAAAACGAGTTATTTAGTGCCATGAAATAAATGGGTCTGAAGAGGAGGGTAACCTCAGTCGCTTCCCCCCCCCTCCAGGTGAAAAATAATTGAGAAAGAAACACCCTGCAGATTTTAACTTTCGCTGTCGGAAGAATGTGCCCAACCGTTCTTTCTTCCCCGATTCATGACACGGTAAGAGCAACCATTACGATTCAGTTAACATAGCCAGGTTTTCAAAGAGTCTCGGCGTGTGAAAGAGACGGCAATAGGGTTGAGTTTCGGCCGGTATAACTGACCTGTCAACCTCAGCGGGGGGCCACTATGAGAAGAGTTGACGTTCAAAACATCGCCTCATGACAATAGCACACCCTTCCCGAGTGCATCTCCCCCTCTTGGGTCTCTACTTGAGGCCCCCTCGGGGACTTCCCGCTGTTCTGATGACCATTAGTGTCACTCTATGGTTGTGGTCCCGGGGGGGCCCCGCAACTCCAGCAGGGTTCAGGGGTTTGAGGTGCAGGGTTGCCCAACTTCATTACTAGTGACGTAATATATTCTTTAAATAATTCTGTAGCTGCTTATAAAATTTACACATAAATTTAAAAAAAAATCAAAATGAATTAATAGAAGAAAAAATTGGATTCCGCAAAGGAAGATCAAATCATGGCTACTTCACTCTAAAAATGGTTAGTCAACTGTACGAAGATATAATCTTTTCGATGTAAGAAAAATCCTAATGTAAACAATAGCACGTGACTGAAGTGAGGCTTCATTGGCCACTGTTTGGCGCCATAGATTCTCAGTACGTGTTCCCGCCTACTGTTGTACATTCTGTTTCATGTTAAACATTTCCCGTTACTCGTCAAGTAGGCCTAACCTCACTACTATGCATTAGTTTGCTTAGGAAAATTTACTTTATAATTACTGCAATTAAATTATTTTTAAGTCTTATGTCTTCACAATGGACAGTTGAGGATACAGAACCATACTTCAGTACCACGTGCTTATGTGAACAACTGCGAGCTCAAGTGACGCCAGCTTGTTACAAGAACAGACTACCTCGGTATTACTGTTGGTATTCATCCGCGTTCATAGTACATAACAAAATATAAAAGTAGCTTTTCTTTTACATAGCGTTTTACACATGAGTAAAGTTAAATGTTTCATCGTATTTAACAACTAGAATTCAACATCTTATTTTCAAATAATACAAGATTATGGTTTCCAAATACGAACTATATTTTCCTGCGTCATGTGAGTGTTTCGACTGTGAGCCAATCACGGGTATGACAGCAACGTGTTTATGTTTACATTAGGATTTTTCTTGCAGCGAAAACAATATAGGTATGAAACTCATAAGTGACATCAATAGAACATCATTCATGGGATAACTAAGCCACGAGATAATGGGATAGCGTGGCCGGTTCCTTTACCATTGCATACATCGCTGAACAGTTTAGTGCCACTCTATGGTTATGGTCCAAAAGGTCTAACGTGCAGGGATTCGTGCGAAGCACGTCTTTGTCTTTCAAACTATCACTTAAATATAGAAATTAAGAAATGAAAAAAAATTATGAAATGGAAACAATAAGAGAAGAAATAGAGAAATAAGCAAATGTAAAAAAAAAAACAAAAGTGAAAAAAAAGGAATGGAGCAATCAAGACACAGAGAAAGAAACGACACACCAAATACGAAAATGAGTAGATAACTCAATAAATGAAGGAGTGAACATACAAGAATAAGAATAAATAGTGAATTCAGGATATGTAAAAATAAAACAGAAATAAAAAGGAACGAATAAATATATCAGTCAAAAAACAGATAAATATAAACAAAAAAATTGAAGAAATAAAAAAGTGGAGAAAGTAAGAAACTATAGAAAGAGGGAAGAGGAAATGTGACAGAGAAGGAATTTATTAAAAAAGTAAACGCCAAAAAAGAAAAGAAGAAATAAATGAAAAGATAGAACAAGGAAGGAGAAATTAAAAAAAAATAAAACTATAGAAATAAAAAAATGGGGAAAGAAAGGCAACACCAAAAAAAAGAACAGGAGAAAAAAATAAATTAATGAAAAAATGGAAAGGAAAAGTGAAAGAAAAGTGTAGCCTAAATAGTAAAATAAATGAAGAAAGAACTCAAGGGTAGTAGAATAAGGAAGACGAGAGTTATACGAATGTTTCCGGGCTGGTGTTACTAAGATTGCACATGATGCGAATCCTCGACTCCATCTCGCCAAATATCATCTCGCTATCACCAATTACATTAACCTCGTATTTGATACAGCATAGTTAAACAAACAAATAAAAAAGAAGACAATAACTTAAGTAAAGTAAGAAATGTGGAAAGGAAGACAATTGAGGTAGAAAATGAAAATCATATGGAGGATAAAAAGGGATTTACAAGATAAAGGAGAGGAGGGTATGAACAGGGGTGGACGCAGGATTTTTTTTTTTCGGGGAGGGATTTGGGGAGATAGTAAAAATGGAGTAATGACAAATAAGTTTATAGACTCACAATTTGTTTCCGAGTCACAAACATTTACAAGTTGGCCTGAGTAGCGTAGTATGTATAGCCTTCTGTGCTCGAAGTTGCGGGTTCTACCCCAACCCAGCTCGATGGCATTTAAGTGTGTTTAAATGCGACAGGCCTCATATCAGTCGATTTACTGGCATGTAAAAGAAGTCCTGAGGGAAAAAATTCCGGCACAACGGCGACGCTGATATAATCTCGGCAATTGCGAGCGTTGTTGAATAAACCATAATTTTTTAATTTTAACATTTACAATGACTGCAATACAAAAACAATGACAGAATGGCATTTACAGAAGAAGGCGACGAGGCTTCTTAGGCATTTCATCCAGTACTTCATGAGCTTTTACTTCTACATTCTTATGTATATACATCAAGGCCAGTCCATTTAATCTGTCTACTCCCATCGTGCTCCTCAAGTAAGTCTTCAAACACCGCAATGTTGAGAACGACCGTTCTGGTGTTGCTGTAGTTATATACAGGCAACGTGCAGAAAAGTTTTAGCGCCTTGTGAGTGCAGGGAAAAATAATTTCATTGCACCTTTTCAAAGATGATATAAAATCAGTAGGTATTAGGTGAAGGAAATTTCTTCTCCACATTTTCAATTCATTGAAGAAAGACTCTGGTGATGCATCAACATCATTGGGCCACTGATTTACTACAGCCTGAACAGCAGTTTCTAAATCTTCATCTGATGCTCGCACTATGTTTTTAGGCAGCAAAGTTTGTATGGACTTTAGGATTCCCTTATGATTTAAAAACCTGTTCTTGATGAAATAGTCTAAGAAGAGAAGGAAAATTACAAGCCTAAAATACTCTTCATGACTCTCTGTCTTGAAGTAAGAACGCTGTGTTTGTCTTCCTGCAGTTCTTGGAATTTAACACTTTAGCAAAGAGAATTTACGTGGAAAACTCTGTAATTCCTATGTAGATTCACGAATTAAAATTAATGTTATTTTTTTTTCTTGTTTCGTATTTTTCTCAAAATTTCGGGAGGGGATATATCCCCTTAATCCCCCCCTTGCATCCGCCCCTGGGTATGAACGCACTGTTATTCATGATATCCACATAATCATCCATTTGTGCCTAAGAATCCTGCACAATAAAGAAGGCAGGCATATGTTTGAAGACCGCCCCTTCACCGTTTTTGTGTGTGTGTATCTAGACAACGACATACGCATGAGTTTGGTAGCTCCGCGAGGGTCCGCTTCCCTGTCTTCGCTCACATTTCACCTAACATACTGCTTGCTACATGATCGTATCAACAGTCGGTTGGTTTGAACAAGAAGACTTGACACTAACATGACGAGGCCGACGTGAGTCTGGAGCCGGCAAGAGGCTGCGTCACTGATAAACAAAGCAAATACACACTGTAGCGAGCTTGTCGTATTTATGTGTCGACCTGGAATACCCAGTTTCCAATATCGTCTTTTCGTCTCCCAGTAGAAACAAGTTTCAGTAACCACGTTTCAATTATACAAGGACATCATTTTATTTTTACTTCAATTTTTATTGTACCTGAGTTTTTGAATGTACTTCACTCCCACCCCCTCTACTAGTAAACTTCCAACTGTTCTCCACACAGAACCAAGCGTATACAGTCAAAGTCGCCTTACGGTCATAGCAAACACAAACAGTACTGAGTTAGTGAGTATAGTACGTTCCAGAAATATGTTCGCTTTCAATATTGAATCATATTCTTGCACAATACTGTCGTCCGTTTGCCTATGTCGCATCCCGGTTTCCCCCACCCTCTTCTGCCCGTCCCTTTGTGGCTGGGCTGTCTTAGCTCTTTTCTGAAAACATTAATTTCTGTTAGGAATTGGACGTCTGCGTAATATTATACAACTGTTTAAAATAACATCAATAAAAGGGCCTCGTTAAGTAATTAACTGTCACGTGGTTTCCCCCCTTTCTACGACCTTGCGATAAAACCACTTGGACGGAGAGTAAATAGCATGTCTGAATAATTTTATCTTTTCGGATCGGGCAGAAGTGAAGATTGAATTTACAGTACGTAAGGTACTCTTTTATGGAGTAGGTACAGATAGATTTCAACATGAGTTACTAGTACGAAAGACGAAACTGGTAATTGGAATTAGGTATAATAGTCTATGTGCGATAATATGCAAAAAAGAACTGAAACCTATATAGAAATGAACGGCCATCATTTTCAAATATGTGTTTATATATCCATATTATGATTATTTTTCAATTTAACTTCTTCATTCTCTATAGGCCTATTGTACGCTAATGTGCTGTAGACAGTATAATATGCACTACATAATGAATATGTCCGAATGGACAGCTCAGTTCGAGAGTAAAAACACTTCTTGTTAATACTGTACTGTATTTTGAAAGAAAAACCTAATGAAAATTATCGAATTCAAAATCGCGATATTTCCTAGTTTACGTAAATGGATGAACTACTTTTCTTCCCTCCTATACTTAGCAAAGTGATCTGTTTGTATCTTACGCCAGTATCATATAACTCCAGTCGTGGAAGGGGGGTTAGCAAACGGTGTTTCCGGTTCACAACCTTTAAGCCAAAGGTATAGCCAGGTTAATATTAGAAATGTTAGTAAAAATAAAATGATGTCCCTGTACATAACCCTCAGAAAAATAATATAACTTCCATTATAATTATCAAATCTCAATACACTACTGAACACCAGCGATGACATCCCGTTCTATTACGAACTGTTCTTCAATTTCGTTCCAGCAACAGCACGCGTTCAAACTTTACCTCGCCTGCTACCTCTCTCTTCACTGCGAGGACAGTCGCAGTCGCAGTCAGTACCCATAAGGGAGAACGCCCGCAATGTTTACCTGCCTACTGTTGATCAAATTATATACAACAGTCATCGTCAACTGGCCTACATACTATAGTCCCGACGCTGTTATTTCCGGCGTGACTCCGCCTCTTTGCTTACGTCTTAGAAAGTGAAGGCTCTATAAAGTCTAGGTAGCTAGTATCGTTCGCCATTTTTGTTCTTACGTTGCCGAGCTACCATACGAGGAATCTATTTGCCACACCGTTAAACATTATCATGTCGTAGCTCCTATGATAATAAATCAAACGCAATGTTATTCAGCAAATAATTGAGCGGCAAATAACGTCTTCGTGTGCTTTCTGCGAACGCCAACGAAAGAGCTAAAATGGCGGGCGATTATACTAAGTATTTATCGAGCCTTAAGAAATGAATCAGCGAATCACAAGACGCACACGTTTAAATGTAGCCGACCTGCAACGCGATTGGCTGCCGGAAATTAGAGGACGAGCGTATTCCGAATCTCACTGGTGAGAAATCCGATGGCATCAAGTTGTTCCGAATTCCACCGATGACGTCGTTGGTGTCGCGCCGGTGTCATCAACTTGCAGAGGTGGCGGCAGTCTCCATCAGCCGCCATCAATGAATCTGATTGGTTCTTGTATAGGGCGGGAATTAGCAGACGAATGACATCGTGCACTGTTGTGTCATGGCGGTGTGTTCTGCTTTAGTTCTGCTGTATTGTTTGTAATGAGCACAACTTAAAAACAATATGTTAATGGCTTATGAGCGAACATTTCAACGGACCAGTTATTACTACTGGTTCAAGAAATAAATTGTTTATGCTATCTTTTCTTTGAACGAGATGGGAGTACGAAAATTTCGCAAAATTTTTCTAGCGTAGCACAGACAACAACTTGTGCAGTCGCCATGACAGCCATCGATTCTTCCAGCAGTTTTGTTCCTTATTGCGCTGCAACGTGACGTCATTGATGTCAACGGACCGGTGAGATTCGGAATAAGCTGGACGGGACTATACTGGGTGTTCATTTCAAAGTGTGTCACGACGTCACTGTTGTTGGGTCACCGATTTGAAGCGAGTTTCAGCTGATATGTTAGAGAAGTTGCCTATTATTTAAGGCGTTCTTCAATCTGAACTTGAGGACATGTACGGTATAACTTGAACGTCGTAGCAACAGATGGCGGTCTGTACGGTCTGTGTGCTACCATAACCTCTTTCGAACTGTGTTTTGCGCCGGCAAGTCGTACGCAGGGTATTTGTTATCATCGGTTGCGTACGGTAACATTCCACAACACAAATCAAATGCTCCGTGTCCATGTTGACCGTCGAAGTTAATGTCAACAAATACGTAAGTAATCGTCTTAACCCTCTCCCCATATCCCGACAGTACGTATTTCCAAACAGTTCACATTCCTGCCACTACCGGCGTTACCGTACGTATCGGCATGTACTCTTCAGAATGAACGCCGTACTTGCTAGCCAACTTCTCTGCCTCTTAGATTATACACCTGAGCTGCGGAAGTGTAGGAAGATTGAATTCTCTAGGCTCATCAGCTAGCCACATGACGGCATATAGCGAGCCAAGACACATTTTGAACTGAACACCCAGTAGTTCGGAGCGCCGAGACGCTGGCTGAGGAGGTAGTAGTGTGCAGTGTGTCGAGCCAAGCCAACTTTCTGACCATAATAAATTTACAATGTCTTCTTCGATTTTGTTATATACGAGCATTGACACCTAACATTGACCAGTTAGTGAGGGAAAAACGAATTCAAAAATCCAGGAAAACCAATGCTAATAATCAGCGAAAATAATTTTATTATTTGTTATTTACATTCTAATAAAGTAATTTAGGCCTACTTCAGTCTTGAAACAGATAAGATAATATGTTTCATATGTTATATATAATAACAAACAATTGGTATTGTGACATATAGTATCAGTTAAAAAATGGATAATTTATTTTATTTTATTGACGACACTCGAACAGAGGAAAAGGATCATACGATTTAAATATTGTAATGGATTCGATTTGTTGAATATTTTGTAACAGTGAAAATGCATTATATGTCTGTATGTTCTCAATTACTTTAACATGAAAAGAAACTATTTGCTATCAAAACCGTTGCAATACATAACGAAAAAGTTTGTTGCCTTAAACTGAAACGTGACTTAAAAATCCAGGAAAACCAATGCTAATGATCAGCCGAAATAATTTTTATAATTTTTTATTTACATTGTAATAAAATAATTTAGGCCTACTTCAGTCTTGTAACAGAGACGGTAATATGTTTCATATGTTATACATAGTAACAAATAACTGGTTTTGTAATATAGTGTCAGATAAAAAATGGTTAATTTATTTTATTTTATTGACGACACTTGAACAAAGGAATAGGATGACATGATTTAAATATTAGTAACGGATTTGATTTGTTTAATATCATCATTAGACTTCGTGGAATTGCCACGAGAATCGCAAGGTTTACTGCGCACGCGGTATAGACTGTATGACAAGGGAGCATGCAACGGATGGAGTATGCCTCTGATGTAAACACTGAGCAGTACACTGCGGTTACAATAAAACCTGTATCCTGCATTCAAGAAATATAATGAATGATCATTGAAGTAGGAAATGTCTAAACATGTAAATACACAATAATTTGTAGCGAGATATATTAACTCTTAAAATTTAATGTAAGATACTCACATCATTCTTGAATATGTGCATTGCAGTGAAGAGTTGCGTACATTTTGAGCGACTGCAAAGTAACCTCCTCCGATGGTCACTTAAACAGTTTTTATATTGGGAAAATGTACGTTCAACAATCACACGATGTAATACGTACATATTTGAAGAACGGAAAGTCACTACTTTTTATTACACCAACTTCAGATGTCTTTCGTGACCTGATAGTACATCATTTATAATACGAATTTGTGAATAGGCAGAATTTTTAGCAATAATGTTTCGCAACTTACATTTCACTTTTTCTGGAATTAGTGAATTGTTATTTTGGATAACGGTTTGTGATACTTTATCCACTATATTAAGGGCTTCTGAGAGTTGTAGTTTAGACGATTCTAACAGGATGATGCTTTTGGGCACGATTTTAAAATTAGAATCAATGAACAGAATATCTTCCAATAGCTGTTCAGAAGGCAATGATTTTACAGCTGCAACAGCGGAACTGTCTGTGCTATCCAATGCATCAATTACCTCCATTATTTTGCCGAAATGTTCTGCATAATAATTAACAGCATCCAATCACATTCCCCAACGGGTCAAGACTGGCTGCGGGGGTAAGGGTATTCCAGGAACAATTATTTGGAATTCTCATTGTAGTATGTTTGATTGAATTCTTGTCTGGACTGAACAAATGTTAATCTTTGACTATTCCAACCACAGTAATGCAAAAACAAGTGCTTACATAGGTATACATTAGCTGTAGCTGCTCTATCTATTTGGACCGATCACATCTCTTAACATGAACTGTTTATACTACGAGACCGGGCGGTCGCTCACCTCCTCTATACTACCGTACATCGGCAACCTGATTGCATGCTGCGTGTGGCAATTCAACGAAGTCTAATCATTATACAGGGACATCATTTTATTTTTACTTCAATTTTTATTGTACCTGAGTTTTTCAATGTACTTCACTCCCACTCCTTCTACTAATGAAGTTCACCGTCCTCCACACAGATCCAAGACCGCATATAGTAGCCTTACGATCATAGTAAACAGTACGTTCCAAAAATATGTTCGCGTTTTCCAGTGACGAAAAAGCTTTCAATATTGAACCATTTTCTGCACAGGCACTGTCGTCCATTTGCCTTCGTCGTATCCCGGTTTCCCCCACCAGCTTTTATTCGCCAGGTAGTGGCTGGGCTGTCTTAGCTTTCTTCTGAAAACATTAATTTCTGTTAGGAATTGTAAGTCTACGTAACATCATACAACTGTTTAAAATAACTTAAATAAAAGGGCCTCGTTAAGTAATTAACTGTCACGTAATTACCTCCATTTCTACGACCCTACGACATAACCACTTGGACGCACAGTAGCTAGTATGTCTGAGTAATTTTATCTTTTCGGATCGGGTAGAAGTGAAGATTGAATTTACAGTACGTAAGGTACTCTTTTATAGAGTAGGTACAAAATTATTTCAACATGAGTTACTAGTATGAAGAACGAAACTGGTAATTGGGATTAGGTACAATAGTCTATACTGTAGTGCGATAATATGCACATTAAAACTGAAGCCTGCATCGAAATGAACGGCCACCATTAAAAAAAGTGTTTAAATATCCATATTATGGTGATTTTTAAATTTAACTTCATTCTCTATATTGTACGCTAATGTGCTGTAGACAGTATAATATACACTGCATGATGAATACGGCCACATGGACAGCTCAGTTCGTGAGTAAAACACGTACTGTTAATACTGTACTGTATTTTGATTAAACAAAAACCTAATGAAAATGATCAAACTCAAAAGCGCAATATTTCCTAGTTTACGTAAATGGATGAACTAATTTTCTTCCCTCCTATACCTAGTAAAGTGATTTGTTTATATATTACGCCAGTATCATCGAACTCCAGTCGTGGAAGGGGTAGCAAACGGCGTTGAGTCAGAGGTATAGGCAAGTTAATATTAAAAATGTTAGTAAAAATAAAATGATGTCCCTGTAGATCTGTAAGTTCTCAATTAGTTTAATATGAAAGAAAACTATTTAGGCTACTTTGAAAACCGTTACAATACACAACGGAAAAATACAACTTGTTTCCTGTCTTAAACTGAAAGGTGATTTACTTATTACACAGTTCCTCTTAAAATAAATTAAGTACATGCTTCTTCCGTGTTTATTTTTATTATAATTATTAGAAACTGATTAAAAGGGTTGAACAAGTGAAAGGACGCCACTGCCTTCACCTCTGCCCTACAACTCCTGCTGCACTGTAGGGATGTAAGGGACAGAACTGAGCTAGAGAGCGAACACTGCCTGCACCATAGTGCACTGAGATGATGACCCCTGATATACAATATCCCCTCATACACCGCATTACATTTAAGTCGACAAGAAATGGCGAGGCAAAACATAACGAAGAATTAAGATCAATCATTTCCAAGTCACAAGACAAAGAGATTCCATGCAAATCGATATAGAGTACCCGTAATAATCACTCTGGAAGTGCTACAACAATGGTAATTTCATTAATGTCGTTACGGAGAAAATTCAAGAAACACTTACACATGCTAGAAGTAATAGAATTGTGTAGATGTTAAAAGTTTATTCCTTGGATATAGTACCGGTACAACAAAATATTCTAATACCATATTAGACCCAAATGAATACTTTTCTCAGAAAAAATAACTGTCCCCTAAGTGTTAACATTGTTTTACTCGATAAGTACTATCCGCAAGATTCAAATTTTTACTCATATCATGAGAGACACTGATAAGCAAGGTTCGGATAAAGTAGCTAGGCCTATATCAGGATAGGCATCCTTGGTCCGTGAGCAGTGGCGGCTCGTGGGTATTAAATTAAGGGAGGCTGCATACAAAAATAAACCAAGCAACTTATTTTATTTAAAGATTAGTTCCATGCCCCTTGCCTTGTAGGTTGCAAACTTTTGAATCATCTTCTTATTAAAATCCGGTGTGTCGTTTAACATAATCTTTACAATGGAAAACTTAGCTAATGCGGTCAGTCTCTCTTCTCTCATCGTATTTCTAAGATAGGATTTTACTCTCTTCAAACACGAAAAGCAACGTTCTGGTTCGGAAGTTGTCATTTGTATGGTGATAGCTATGCTTAGTAGTGTCACAACTTCTGAAAATGAGGCCTGCAAGTTCTCAGAGCAAGAGCTTGACTGCGTCACTGATATTTCTGAATTGTTGTCTCTGATACAACACAGTGAGTTCCGTTTTTAGTTTGTTCTTTATTGAACATTGGAAAGAGCTTCACACATACATTTAGGTCATTTTCAGGAAATGAGCTTTTGTAGCATTCAAATTTTTTCTTGACACAGTTCAGATTATCTATGAACTGGAATCGGGTGTTAGCTTGTGTGATAATGAGGTCACACACTTCCTTGGCTGCCGCAACCCTTGTCTGAATCTCTTCAACCTTACGACGCTTTTTAGGGTTTTCATTTTCACAGATCTCGCTGCTCAACTGTGCACTGTTCCGTGCTTGCCTCATTTATTGTGGTGTTGTTAGATGTTTCAGATTCCATTATGGTTTGAAAACATTCTAGCAATGGCTCCTTCTTCTCATGAATAACATTTACTGTTCCTATTTTAAAACTCCATCTTGTTGCCCCAGCTGATGGAATTGTCTTTGAAACACATTAATCTAATACAGACTGTAAGGAGATCGAGAGAAGAAAGCAGGGATACTGGATAAATTAGCAAAAAATAGGCGAGCCTTTATATTTTGTTTAGCGGCTCTTTCAATTATGAGATTCAACTGATGGGCACTTAATTTCACATTTCTCCTGAATTGTTAAGGTGCTGAACTGAATAGACTGTAAATATTGTACAGAATTAAACACTGTTGCACTTGTTATACTCACAACATTAAAGAAAATGTATTTAAAACTGCGCGCTACTGACAAACTGCTGCAAATTTTGCAGCGCCTGGAAACTCTGGATTCATGGTAAGGGGCAGCAGGGGGAGAGGTAACACTAACGCGCAAAGCAGCAGAGACGAGACTGGCAGCTCCAGGGGAGGAAGTGGCTTCATTCTATAGTCCTTGTCTCTGGTTTCGCTCTGGCAGCACCAGGGGAGGAAGTGACTTCACTAACGACTGCGTGCATGTCAATGAGAGCGAAATTTTATAAAAAAAATTCGAGCCGCTAAATAGAGACTGTATAATAAATGTATTTCACAACATAAAACGAGACAAGAGCCACAGATATCTGGGGGTGCTGCAGCTCCGTAGCCCCCCCTTCGAAAGCCGCCCATGTCCGTGAGTTTTGTTTACAAACATTAATTAGTTGTCACGTATCCCCAGCCGGCAGTAGTGAGGACGTATACTCAGTTCCTATCGGCTGTACTGTCCATTCACTGATGTTTTATACCCTTTCCCCTGTAAGAAAAATCCTAATGTAAACACAAGCACGTGGCTGTCATACCCGTGATTGGCTCCCAGTCGAAACACTCACATGACGCAGAAAAATATAGTTCCGTATTTGG